>NW_027645947.1:0-34000 GCF_951394435.1 Stenella coeruleoalba
AAATATATAATCACCAAAGACCTACGGAATACCAAGAGAAGACTACTCAACATTGTGTCATAACCTACCTGGGAAAAGGTTCCGAAGAAGAATAGATATATGTATGTGTGTGAAAGAACCACATCTTGCACACCTAGAACAAAAAAAAAAAAAACATTGTAATCAAATTTGCTGCGATAAAAAATAAAAATTAAATTAAAAATATGAACAAGAAATAATGAGACATAAACTGAAAGGAATTTTTCCTGGCACATCCCATTCTAATTTTCAACCTAGAACAGGACTTCCATTAAGGCTCTGTTGCCCTGGTAACCAGATTTGGTAAAGGAGAAATGCTGCCGCCTTGTGACTGTTTCACACAACAGCAGCTTTAAACCAAGAGGTAATGGTCACTTAATATTCGAAATATGTGCAGCACTGTAAAGGACACCGGGCCTCAAAAATGTCCTGGGGTCGTAATCGACCAGAAAATTAAAAAGACGTCAACATTTCAAGAAGACAATGTCAAGAGGCATATTTTACGCACATTTTGTCTTTTCTTTTTTTTCTCTTTAAAATAAAAGGGAATTGAAAAATGCGCAACATCAGCAATGAATAAAGCCATGCAAATCCAATTACAGAAATGTTCACCTCACAGCCGTCAGAATGTTCTTCAGCAAAAAGTCTACAAAGAATAAATGCTGAAGGGGTTTCAGAGAACTGTGTACCCTCCAGCTGCTGGGGGGGATGTAAACTGGTAACAGCCAGTAGTGAGAACATAATGGAGGTGCGTTTAAGGGTAAAAATTGAGCTACCATGTGATCTGGTAGGTCCTTTGATGTGCCTATCACCTGAGCAGAGCAGAATGGAAAAGACACAGACTGGCAATCCTGCACTGCAGGAATATTTAACATAGCCAAGACTTGGAAGAAACCAAAATGTCCATCAACAGAAAAATGCACAAAGAGGAAGTGGTCCATGTAAACAATGGAATATAAGCCATGGAAAACAATGAAACAGTGCCGTTTGCACCACCATATAAGGACCTAGAGATAATCACTCAAATTAAAGAAAGAAAGTGAAAGACAGATATCCTATGACATCACTTCTAGGTGTTACCTAAAAGTTGATACTCATGAACTTATTTCCAAGAGAAGGAAAAGCATGGATTAAGAAAAAAAAATTATGTTTAACCAATGGAAAAGTGTAAGGAATGTGTGAATTAGGATATGAGGGTTAACAGACATGTACTAATACGTATGAAATATATAATCACAAAATACCTATGGAATACCAAGAGAGGTCTAGGCAACACTCTGTAATAACCTACATGGTAAAGAATGCAAAGATAAATGACAGATACATTGATATAATGAACGAGATTCTGTACACCTAGGAGAAACAAAATATTTTTATCAAGTTTGCTCTGATAATTAATAAAAATTAAATTTATAAAACAAACAAGAAGTAAGGAGATATAAGCTCTTGGGGATGTGCTCTGGCACATTCCACTCTAGTTTGCAGCCTACTAACACGATTTCCAGGAAGGCTCTGCTGCCCAAAAACCCAGAGTTGGAAATGTAGAAATTCTGCTGCCTTGTGGCCGTTTTCTGCAAGAGCGGCGTTAAGCCCACAGCTAATGTTCTCTTAACATTCACAAGGACTCAGGGCTGCAAAGGACACCTGCCCTAAACAACTGTGCTGAGGTAGGGAATGGACAATAAAATTCAAAACTGGCAAATTTTTCAAGACGATAGTATGAAGAGGTAAGTTTGACTCACTCTCTTGTTTAAAAAAAGGAAAATGGGTGAAAGCTCAACCTCAGGAATTATTAGACTCATGCAAATCTAATGTACAAAAAGGTTTCAACTCACAACAGTCGACTGACCATCAGCAAAAGGTCTACAAACAATAAATTCTGAAGGGGTTTTAGAGAACTGTGTACCCTCTAGCTGCTGGTGAGATGTAACGTGGTAAGAGCCAATAATGAGAACAGAAAGGAGCTACGATTAAAAGTAAAAGTTGAGGTACCATTCGATGCAGCAGTCACACCACTGGGCCTCTCACCTGAGAAGACCAGAATCGAGAAGACGCGGCCTGCAAAAGCTGCACTGCAGCCTTATTCACAATAGCCAAGACAGTGAAGCCACCAAAATGTCCATCAACAGATGTATGGATGAAGAAGAAGTGGTCCACGTTCACAATAGAATATTAGCCATGGAAAACAATGAAACACTGCTATTTGAGGTGCCATAGATGAGCTTGGAGATAATCACAGAATATGAGGTAAGTCAGAAAGCAAAAGACCTATATCCTATGATATCACTTATAGGCGTTATCTAATAACTAACACAAATGAACATATTTCCACAGAGAAAGACACTCACAGACTTAGAAATTAAGTATGCTTATCTAAAAGGAAAGGTGGGCAGAATGGATAAATTAAGATTAACGTTACCATACGTATACAAATACATATAATAAACATATATCAAAAAGACGGACCATATAGCAAGGGAGGTCTATGGAACACTGTAATATTTTACATGGGAAGAGGATCTGAACATGAATAGACATATATATTGTACAAATGAACCAGATTGTGTACATCTGGACAAACAATATCTAATCATTACCCCGATTAAATAAATTTTAAAAACCAAGATGTAATGAGACATAAACTTATGGGCGTTCCTCCTGGCACATTCCATTCTAACTTAAAACCTAGGACCACGACTTCCAGAAAGGCTCTGCTGCCCTAGTACCCAGATTTGGGAAAGGACAAATGCTGCCTCCTTGTGGCCGTTTCCCACAACAGCAGCTTTAAACCCAGTGCTAATGGTCACTAAATATTCACCAAACTTGCAGTTCTGTAATGACATCTGCCCTCCAAAAAAATCCTGGGGTCGAATATCCACCAAAAATTCAAAAGAGGGCAACCTTCCAAGAAGACAGCTTCAAGAGATAGATTGTACTCACACTTGATTTTTAACAGAAAGGAAAAAGGCGTGGAAAATGATGAATTTTAGGAATTTTTAAAGTCATGCAAACCCAAATTACAAAAACCTATCAGGTCACAACAGTCAGATTGGCCATTAGCAAAAAATGCTGCAAACTATAAATGCTGAAGGGATTGTGGAGAAGTTCGTACCCTCGGCTCTAAGGGAGACATGGTAAGAGCCACTAATGAAAACACAATGGAGGTGCTTTGAAAAGGTAAACATTGAGCTACTAGTCAATCAGTCATACCCACTGCTGGGACTATCACCTGAGAAAATGAGAATCAAAAAGTCACAAGCTGGCAATCTTGCACTCCAGCAATATTTAATATAGCCAACACTTGGAAGCAACGAAAATGTCCCTCAACAGAGCAATGCACCAAGAAGTGGTCCATATACAAAATGGAATATTATTCCGATAAAAATATAAATTAAATTAAAAAAACAAACAAAAGTAAGGAGACATCAGCCTTTGGGGGTTTATCCGGGCACATTCCACTCTAATTTATAACCGAGGAAGACCACCGGCCGGAAGCTCTGTTTCCCTAGTACCAGCATGGGGAACAAAGAAAGGCTGCCGCAATCTGGCCGTTACCTGCAAAAGCAGCTTTAAAGCCTGTGCTAATGGTCACTTCATGTGAACAAGTACTGCAGGGCTGTAAATGAAACCTGCCCTCAAAATGTTTTGAGGGAGGTAATGGCCAATAAATTTCAAAATGTAACACATACTTTAGAAAACACTTTGAAGAGCTAAGCTGTAATCACAGTTTGAAAAATAAAAAGGACATGACTTAAAGCTCAATTTCAAAGGATTATGAGTCATATGCAAATTCAACCACAAAGAGGTATCAGCTCACACCAGTCAGAATATCCATCAGCAAGAAAACTACAAACAATAAATGCTGAAGCCATAAAAAGAAACGAAATTGAGCTATTTGTAATGAGGTGGATAGACCTAGAGTCTGTCATACACAGTGAAGTAAGTCAGAAAGAGAGAGACAAATACCGTATGCTAACACATATACCTGGAATTTAAGGGAAAAAAATGTCATGAAGAACCTAGGGGTAAAACAGGAATAAAGACAGAGATCTACTAGAGAATGGACTTGAGGATATGGGGAGGGGGAAGGGTAAGCTGTGACAAAGGGAGAGAGAGGCATGGACATATATACACTACCAAACGTAAGGTAGATAGCTAGTGGGAAGCAGCAGCATGGCACAGGGAGATCAGCTCGGTGCTTTGTGACCGCCTGGAGGGGAGGGAGGGTGGGAGGGAGGGAGACGCAAGAGGGAAGTGATATGGGAACATATGTATATGTATAACTGATTCATTTTGTTGTAAAGCACAAGCTAGCACACCATTGTAAAGCAATTATACTTCAATAAAGATATTAAAAATAAATAAATAAATAAATGCTGAAGGTGTTGTGGAGAAATGCATACCCTCAACTTTAAGTGGGATGTAACCTGGAAAGAGCCAATAATGAGCACAGAATCGTGGTGCATTTAAACGGTAAACCCCGAGATACCATATGATACAGGATGCCCACTCCTGGGCCTATAACATAAGAAGACAGAATTGTAAAGACACAGGCAGGCAAATGTGCAGTGCAGCAGTATTACAATAGCCAAGACATGGAGGCAACCAAAAAGTCCATCAACAGGTGAGTGGACAAAGAAGAACTGGTACATGTACAGATGGAATATTATCTAGGGAAAAAAATGAAACAATGCCATTTGCAGCACCGTAGATGATTCTAGAGGTAATCAGGCAAATTGTACTAAGTCAGACAGCAAAAGACACATATCCTATAATATCACTTATAGGTGTTAGCTAAAAATTGATACCAATGAAGATATTTCCACAGAGAAAGGCAATCACAGATTCATTAAACAAAGTTATGGTCCACCAAATGGAAAGGTGTGAGGACTGGATACATTAGGATATTGGGGTTAACATAGATATAGAAACACATGTGAAATATATAATCACCAAAGACCTATGGAATACCAAGAGAAGACTACTCAACATTGTGTCACAAGCTACATGAGAAAACGATCTGAAGAAGTATAGATACATGTATATGTGTAAAAGAACCACATCTTACACACCTAGAACAAACAAAACATTTTAATCAAATTTGCTCTGATAAAAAATAAACATTAAAAAAAGAACAAGAAAAAAAAGAGAGAAAAAAAGGGGAAAAAAAGAACGAGAAGTAATGAGACATACACTTAAGGGGCTTTTTGCTGGCACATTGCATTCTAATTTACAACCAGAACACGACTTCCATTAAAGCTCTGTCATCACTAATAAAGCAGCTTTATAAGCAATGTTGAAGGTAGCTTAAAAGAATTCTCACTAATTATTGACAGTAACAAGAAAACAAACAAAAGTAAAAATCTCACGGCAAAAAGTATACATAGAGTAAGGGTAGTAGATCAAACACTTATTAAACTTCTGTAAAGAATAAAAGACAACAGTAGTATTTTTTTTTAAAGAGAGGGGCCAAATAAATCAGAACTGAAAGAGATGATGTTACAAGAGCCACCACAGAAATACAAAGTATCCTAAGATACACACAGGGTAACTCAGGGCTCAGACTGGACAGAGCCCACTCTCCATTCCCCTGTACATGACTTACAGGAGCCTCAGGAACTGAGGAGGGGGTCCTTGAGGAGAGGCACAAGATAGAAGATGTTAGGCATTAACATGACTGCATTCATTTTAAACGTGCCTGAACTACATTCACATGAGATGATTTTGTCCTGTTTGTACATCAGCACCTCTAGTCGGAACTGCAGATCTTTGGTTTCACCACCTCTATGACAGCATTAGCTTCACCTGCTGTGGACTGTCTCCTATAGGATTTCTAGAACCACAAAACATCGAAGCTTCACAGGACCCAGAGTCTGTGCGAATCCACTCAGAGTCTCAACTGCATTCAGAGACTCAGAGTCTCAACAGAGACTCCACTCTTGGAGGACACACACAAAGTAGTGTGCACATCAGGACCCAAGGGAAGGAGCAGTCACCCCGCAGGTGAATGATCATACCTAGCTGCTAGTTTTAGAGGGTCTCCTGCAGAGGTGGGGTGTGGCTGCAGCTCACCATGGGGACAACGACACTGACAGCAGAAGTTCTGGGAAATACTCCTTGGCGTGAACTCTCCCAGAGTCCACCATTAGCCCCACCAAGAGCAAGGTAGGCTCCAGTGCTGGGTCGCCTCAGTCCAAACAACCAACAGGGAGGGAACCCAGCCCCATGCATCAGCAGACAAGTGGATTAAACTTTTTATTAAACTTTTATTTAATCCACAGACAAGCAGATTAAAGCTCTGCCCACCAGAACAACACCCAGCTCTACCCACCACCAGTCCGTCGCATAAGGAAGCTTGCACAAGCCTCTCAGATAGACTCAATCACTGGAGAGCAGACAGCAGAAGCAAGAAGAACTACAATTCTGCAGCCTGTGGAAGGAAAACCACATTCACAGAAAGATAGAGAAAATGAAAAGGCAGAGGACTTTATACCAGATCAAGGAACAAGATAAAGCCTCAGAAAAACAACGAAATGAAGTGGGGATAGGTAACCTTCCAGTAAAAGAATTCAGAATAATGATAGTGAAGATGATCCAAAACCTTAGAAAAATAATGGAGGCAAAGATCGAGAAGATGCAAGAAATGCTTAACAAAGACCTAGAAGAATTAAGGAACAAACACCTAGAAGAATTAAAGAACAAACAAACAGAGATGAACAATACAATAACTGAAATGAAAAATACACTAGAAGGAATCAGTAGCAGAATAACTGTGACAGAAGAACGGATAAGTGACCTGGAAGACAGAAAGGTGGAAATCACTGCCATGGAACAAAATAAAGAAAAAGAATGAAAATAAATGAAGACAACCTAAGAGACTTCTGGGACAACATTAAATGCAACAACATTCGCATTATAGGGGTCCCAGATGGAGAACAGAGAGAGAAAGGACTCGAGAAAATATCTGAAGAGATTATAGTTGAAAACTTCCCTAGCATGGGAAAAGAAATAGCCACCGAAGTCCACGAAGCGCAGAGAGTCCCAGGCAGGATAAACCAAAGGAGAAAAATGCCGAGACACACAGTAATCAAATTGAAAAAATTAAAGACAAAGAAAAATTATTGAAAGCAACAAGGGAAAAATGACAACATACAACGGAATTCCCATAAGGTTAACAGCTGATTTCTCAGCAGAAAATCTACAAGCCAGAAGGGAGTGGCATGATAAATTTAACGTGATGAAAGGGAAGAACCTACCACCAAGAGTACTCCACCCAGCAAGTATCTCATTCAGATTTGATGGAGAAATCAAAAGCTTTACAGACAAGCAAAAGCTAAGAGAATTCAGCACCACGAAACCAGCTCTACAACAAATGCTAAAGGAACTTCTCTAAGTGGGAAACACAAGAGAAGAAAAGGACCCACTAAGACAAACCCATAACAATTAAGAAAATAATAATAGGAACATACATATTGATAATTACCTTAAACGTGAATGGATTAAATGCTCCAACCAAATGACACAGGCTCACTGAATGGATACGAAAACAAGATCCATATATATGCTGTCTACAAGAGACCCATTTCAGACCTAGGGACACATACAGACTGAAAGTGAGAGGATGGAAAAATATATTCCATGCAAATGAAAATCAAAAGAAAGCTGGAGTAGCAATACTCATATCAGATAAAATAGATTTTAAAATAAAGAATGTTACAAGAGACAAGGAAGGACACTACATAATGATCAAGGGATCAATCCAAGATATAACAATTATAAATATATATGTACCCAACACAGGAACACCTCAATACATAAGGCAACTGCTAACAGCTATAAAAGAGGAAATCAACAGTAACACAATAATAGCAAGGGACTTTAACACCTCACTTACACCAATGGAGATCATCCAGACAGAAAATTAATAAGGAAACACAAGCTTTAAATGACACAATAGACCAGATAGATTTAATGGATATTTATAGGACATTCCATCCAAAAACAGCAGACTACAAGTTCTTCTCAATGGCACACGGAACATTCTCCGGGATAGATCACATCTTGGGTCACAAATAAAGCCTCAGTAAATTTAAGAAAACTGAAATCATATCAAGCAGCTGTTCCGACCACAATGCTATGAGATTAGAAATCAATTACAGGGAAAGTAACGTAAAAAACAAACACATGGAGGCTAAACAATACATTTCTAAATAACCAAGAGATCACTGAGGAAATCAAAGAGGAAATCAAAAAATACCTAGAGACAAATGACAACAAAAACACGATGATCCAAAACCTATGGGATGCAGCAAAAACAGTTCTAAGAGGGAAGTTTATAGCAATAAAAGCCTACCTCAAGAAACCAGAAAAATCTCAAATAAACAATCTAACCCTACACCTAAAGGAACTAGAGAATGAAGAACAAAACCCAAAGTTAATAGAAGGAAAGAAATCATAAAGATCAGAGCAGAAATAAATGAAATAAAAACAATAGCAAAGATCAATAAAACTAAAAGCTGGTTCTTTGAGAAGATAAACAAAAATGATAAACCTTTAGCCAGACTCAAGTAAAAGAGGGAGAGGACTCAAATCAATAAAATTAGAAATGAAACAGGAGAAGTTGTAACAGACACCACAGAAATACAAAGCATCCTAAGAGACCTCTACAAGCAACTCTATGCCAATAAAATGGACAACCTGGAAGAAATGGACAAATTCTTAGAAAGGTATAACCTTCCAAGACTGAACCGGGAAGAAATAGAAAATATGAACAGACCAATCACAAGTAATGAAATTGAACGTGTGATTAAAAATCTTCCAACAAACAAAAGTCCAGAACGAGATGGCATCAGAAGTGAATTCTATCAAACATTTAGACAAGAGCTAACACCCAATCTTCTCAAACTCTTCAGAACTTTTCAGGGGAAGGAACACTCCCAAACTCATTATATGAGGCCACAATCACCCTGATACCAAAACCAGACAAAGATACTACAGAAAAAGAAAATTAGGGACCAATATCACTGATTAATATAGATGTAAAAATCCTCAACAAAATACTAGGAAACAGAATTAAACAACACATTAAAAGGATCATGCACCATGATCAGGTGGGGTTTATCCCAGGGATGCAAGAATTCTTCAATATACACAAATCAATCAATGTGATACACCATATTAACAAATTGTAGAATAAAAATATGATCATCCCAATAGATGCAGGAAAAGCTTTTGACAAAATTCAACACCAATTTATGATTAAAAGTCTCCAAAAAGTGGGCATAGAGGGAATCTACCTCAACATAATAAAGGCAGTATATGACAAACCCACAGCAAACATCATTCTCAATAGTGAAAAACTAAAAGCATTTCCTCTAAGATCAGGAACAAGACAAGGATGTCCACTCTCACCACTATTACTCAACATAGTTTTTGGAAGTCCTAGACACAGTAATCAGAGAAGAAAAAGAAATAAAAGGAATACAAATTGGAAAAGAAGAAGTAAAATTGTCACTGTTTGCAAATGACACGATACTACACATAGTGAATCCTAAAGATGCCACCAGAAAACTACCAGAGCTAATCAATGAATTTGGTAAAGTTGCAGGATACAAAATTAATGCACAGAAATCTCTTGCATTCCTATACACTAACAATGAAAGATCAGAAAGAGAAATTAAGGAAACAATCTCATTCACCATTGCAACAAAAAGAATAAAATACGGAGGAATGACCCTACATAAGGAGGTAAAAGACCTGTACTCAGAAAACTATAAGACACTGCTGAAAGAAATCAAAGATGATATAAACATATGGAGGTATAAACCATGTTCTTGGATTAGAAGAATCAATATTGTGAAAATGACTATAGTACCCAAAGCAAGCTACAGATTCAATGCAATCCCTATCAAATACCACTGGCATTTTCTACAGAACTAGAACAAAAAAATCTTAAAATTTGTATGGAGACACAAAAGACCCCGAATAGCCAAAGCAGTCTTGAGGGAAATTAAAAGAGCTGGAGGAATCAGACTTCCTAACTTCAGACTATACTACAAAGCTACATTAATCAAGACTATATGGTACTGGCACAAAAACAGAAATATAGATCAATTGAACAAGATAGAAAGCCCAGAGATAAACCTACGTTCCTATGGCTAACTCATCTATGACAAAGGAGGCAAAGATATACAATGAAGAAAAGACAGTCTCTTCAGTAAGTGGTGCTGGGAAAACTGGACAACTACACGTGAAAGAATGAAATTAGAACACTCCATAACACCATACACAAAAATAAACTCAAAATGAATTAGAGATCTAAATGTTAGACCAGACACTATAAAATTATTAGAGGAAAACATAGGCAGAACACTCTATGACATAAATCACAGCAAGATCCTTTTTGACCCACCTCCTAGAGAAGTGGAAATAAAAACAAAAATAAACAAATGGGACCTAATGAAACTTCAAAGCTTTTGCACAGCAAAGGAAAACATAAACAAGACGAAAATACAACCCTCAGAATGGGAGAAAATGTTTTCAAATGAAGCAAATGACAAAAGATTAATCTCCAAAATTTACAAGCAGCTCGTGTAGCTCAATATCACAAAAACAAACAACACAATCCAAAAATGGGCAGAAGACCTAAATAGACATTTCTCCAAAGGAGATATACAGATTGCCAATAAACACGTGAAAGGATGCTGAACATCACTAATCATTAGAGAAATGCAAATCAAAACTACAGTGAGGTATCAACTCCCAGCAGTCAGAATGGCAATCATCAAAAAATCTACAAACAATAAATGCTGGAGAGGCATTTACTGGAGAAAAGGGAACGTTCTTGCACTGTTGCTGGGAATGTAAATTGCTATACCCACTAGGGATAACAGTATAGAGGTTCCTGAAAAAACTAAAAATAGAAGTACCATACGACCCAGCAATCCAACTACTGGGCATTTGCCCTGAGAAAACCATAATTCAAAAAGAGTTATATACAACAATGTTCATTGCAGTTCTACTTACAATAGCCAGGACATGGAAGCAACCTAAGTGTCCATCGACAGATAAATGGATAAAGAATATCTGGCACATATATAAATGGAATATTACTCAGCCATAAAAAGAAACAAAACTGAGTTATTTGTAGTGAGGGGGATGGACTTAGAGTCTGTCCTACACAGTGAAGTAAGTCAGAAAGAGAAAAATAAATACCGTGTACTAACAGAGATATATGGAATCTAAAGAAAAAAGTTTATGAAGAACCTAGGGACAGGACAGGATTAAGGACACAGACATAGAGAAAGGACTTGAGGACACGGGGAGGGGGAAGGGTAAGCTGGGACGAAGTGAGAGAGTGCCATGGACATATATACATTACCAAATGTAACATCGATAGCTACTGGGAAGAAGCCACATAGCACAGGGAGATCAGCTCGGTGCTTTGCGACCACCTAAAGGGGTGGGATGTGGAGGGTGGGAGGGAGATGTAAGAGGGAGGGGATATGGTGATATATGTATATGTATAATTGACTCACTTTGTTATACAGCAGAAACTAACACTCCATTGTAAAGCAATTATACTCCAATAAAGGTGTAAAAGGAAAATAAAAAAGAAAGAAGCCCAGAGATAAACCTACACACCTATGGTCAACTAATCTATGACAAAGTAGGCAAGACTATACAATGGAGAAAAGACAGTGTCTTCAATCAGTGGTGCTGGGAAAAATGGACAGCTACATGTAAAAGAATGAAATTAGAACACCCCCTAACACCATACACAAAAATAAATTCAAAATGGATTAGAGACCTTAATGTAAGACCGGACAGTATAAAACTCTTAGAGGAAAACATAGGAAGAATACTCTAACATAAATCACAGCAAGATCTTTTTTGATCCACCTCCTAGAGTAATGACATAAAAAAGAAAACTAAACAAATGGGACCTAATGAAACGTAAAAGCTTTTGCAAAGCAATGGAAACTACAAACACAAAAAGACAACCCTCAGAATGGGAGAATATATTTGCAACTGAATCAATGGACAAAGGATTAATCTCCAATATATATAAACAGCTGATGCAGCTCAATATTAAAAAAACAAACAACCCAATACAAAAATGGGCAGAAGATCTAAATAGACATTTCTTCCAAAAAGATGTAGAGATGGCCAAGGAGCACATGAAAAGCTGCTCTACATCACTAATTATTAGAGAAATGCAAATCAAAACTACAATGAGGTATCACCTCACACCTGTTAGAATGGGCATCATCAGAAAATCTACAAACAACAAATGCTGGAGAGGGTGTGGAGAAAAGGAACCCTCTTCCACGATTGGTGGGAATGTAAATTGATAGTCACTATGGAGAACAGTATGGAGGTTCCTTAAAAAACTAAAAATAGAATTACCATATGATCCAGCAACCCACTACTGGGCATATACCTAGAGAAAACCATAAATCAAAAAGACACATTCACCACAATGTTCATTGCAGCACTATTTACAATAGCCAGGTAATGGAAGCAACCTAAATGCCCACAGACAGACGAATGGATAAAGATGTGGTACATATATAAAATGGACTATTAGCCATAAAAAGGAATGAAATTGGGTCATTTGTAGAGACGTCGATGGATCTAGAGACTGTCATACAGAGTGAAGTAAGTCAGAGAGAGAAAAACAAATATTGTATATTAACGCATATATGTGGAACCTAGAAAAATGGTACAGATGAACCGGTTTGAAGGGCAGAAATAGAGACACAGATGTAGAGAACAAATGTATGGACACAAAGAGGGGAAAGCCATGGGGGGGTGGCAGTGGGAGGAGTTGGGAGATTGGGATTGACATGTATACATTTATATGTATAAAATAGATAACCAATAAGAACCTGCTGTATAAAAATAAATAAAATAAAATGAAAAATAAAATTTTTTAAAAAACGGAAAAAAGTTATTCCTTTCACATACATGTATTTATATGAATGAATTATTTCCATGCTTACATCCATAAGTACAAAAAAGAGGAATAAAACCTACCTTGAAACAAAAAAGAAAAAAACAAAACAGAACCCACCAGTTATACAGATGAAAACCCTATCAGGGCACTTGCTTCAGTGGTAGACAATTCTGAAGTTGGTCAGAGGTGGGGAATCATCTCGCATGCAGCCAGCAGCCCCCCCGCAAGGAGTGTCCTCATTACAAGCCTGGGGGACCGTGCCAAGGCATCTGTGAGTAAACGTGAGATGAGCCCCAGGCCAGCTGCTGCTGAACTGTTCCCAACCTTCCCAGGTAAAACACCTGAATATGTACAAGGACTTGAAAGCCTAGAGGAAGGGCCATGGAGCCACACGAGTGACAGCATGCCAGCCGACTTGGTGCCTGCAGGCCAGCCAGGATGGTACTGGCCCTGGGTGCTCTTCTGGAAGATTTCCATTTCCCTGCCTGAGATACCCGTCCTGTCCCTGCCCCCACTGCTTTTTTCCTTCCTCACCTCTGCCCAGGGAGAAATTCCAGCAGCAGGTATGGGTGACACATCCTCTTCCTTAGCAGGTGGCAGCCTGGCAACTGCTGCAGAAAGTCCAGCAGAGCCCCACTCACACTGGGCCACCCACAAAGCCGTGGCCTCTCACTCCCTCCCACCAGCCCAGCCCCGAGACTGCTGACAGGGCAGAGAAAATGGCGTCAGGCACGGCTGCAGGGGCTCTTGCTGCCTGGAGTGGTATTTATATTGATCTCAACCCAGGCACACCTGGGGAGGGCTGGCCGGCACGGTAAGGCTGCCCAGGTCAGCCAATCATCACCCCTCAGGGGCTCACAGTTGCAGAAAATGGAACTTGCTGAACCGGCCAGGTCCAAGGAACAGGTGTGGGCTCCTGAGAGTCAAGATAGACAAGGGGCTGCAGCTTTGGCTTGTTTTCTAATCATTTTATCTGGCCCATGAGTGGGAGACAACTTCAAGAAAACACTCTCCTAATGAGAGGAACCCAGGAGTCAGGGAGAGGAGGGGTGGGTGGTGGTTGGAGACAGAGACCTGGTGCCCCGGGTGCAGTGGAAGTCTCTGGAAGACCAGGTGGAGGGAGGCCGTACAGAGTGATGCCCAGGGTCACAGACCTGTCGCAGCTGCTGTTTGTTAGTTCAAGTCCTGCTCTGAGGTGCTCTGTGTCAGCTCTGAGTGACAGGTGAGCTGGGGGTGCTCTGCAATGAGGGCTATGTGCATGGTTCCTGTGTGCCCAGCCCTGCCACGGTACCTGCAAGGGTAGCTCTGTATCCGGGGATTGGTCTGACCACGAGAGCCCCATGGGCTGCTGGGGACCTGGTAAAGAATATCAGGACAGTCAGTGAAGCCACCGAGGATATACCTCCAGCTGCTCCTAATTCCTACACCCTGCTGGTCATTCTACCAACCACCAGGACATGGTATTCTGTATTAGTCTTCAATGATGCCTTCTTTTGTATTCCATTAGTCCCAGAGTCACAAGAAATTTTGGCTTGTGAGTGGCAGGACTCAACATACAACTAAAACAATACTTCCGGGCCGTCTTGCCCCAAGGGTGCAAAAATTCCCACACCGTCTTTGGGGAAAGCTTAGCTAAAGACCTAAAAGTTCTACCTCTGGAAAAGGAAACCCTCCTTCAATACGCAGACGACATTCTGATCGCCAGCCCTACTAAGGAGGCCTCTGAACTACCAAGCCAATAAAGGATAGAAGTCGTCCAAAAAGAAGCTCAAATATCACAGACTGCGGTGACCTGCCTGGGCTTCATTCTCACAGAAGGTCGGAGAAGCCCATCCCAGGAAAGGGAAGAAACCATTTTCAGCCTTACCCCTTTCTAAAATTAGAAGACAGCTTAGGGGTTCCTGGGGAGGCCAGGGTTTGCTGCTTCTGGATCCCTAACTATAGTCTACTAGCTGGGCCTCTATATGAAACACTGAAAGGAAAAGATGATGATCCTTTTGAATAGAATCCAGAAGTGGCCTTTCAAGAATGGAAAGAGCAGTCAATTCAGACCCTTGCCCTGGAACTCCCTAATTTAGCTAAACCCTTTGACCTTTACATTCCCGGTGAAAGGTGAATCGCCATTGGAGAATTAGTGCAAAAACTGGGACCACTTGAAATGGAACAATGCAAGAATGCCATCCAGGTAGGATAAACTACAGTCACCAAGGGGCTTGACCCACTGCCACATCTGGCCAAGATACTGGCGGTATCTAAAAACCTGGAAATCAGCAGCCCAAAAGGCCACCTCCCTCCTAAGGGAAAAGGACCCCACGTGGTGATCCTAACCACCAACCATGCCCTGAAGTTGCAGGGTTCGCTCCGTGGGCACACCGACCTCGAGTGAGGAGGCCTTCCAACTCCAACATCCAGAGAGATAACCGGGGGCAACAGGGCACCATGACGACTCATGTGAACATCACTTGACCTGGAGTTTTTCTCATAAAACAACAAGAGTGTGTCCCAAAACAGTAGACTACTGCTTGCAGGACTTACTGCACCCAGAGGGGAGCTAATAATCTTGGCGGGGGAACCGTATATCACACTGTCACCATAGAAAAGCCTACAGACACCGTGATGATGGTGGCCAATAAGACCGGCTGGACTCCTGTTTACTTCAAAAGGCTGTTGACTCAGTGACCATCATGGTCCTTGATCACCACTGACCCTGGACTGTCTGGGAGTTGAGTGGGCAGGGCTCTGACACCTGGTGCTGTTTGTACGTTAATTCAGGGACCTAATTGAAGAAAGCACAGACTACTGGTCAGAGCATCTAGGCTGGCAGAGACGGTCAGCCTAAGGTGGCCGAACAAATGTGGGGCGGGGTGAAACCGGCCCCCACAGCGTCTCTGCACATCTCTTTCCTGGACCCTTAAAGGTCATTAGAATCTATAAAACTTCCAATGCTGGTGTTCAGGTGGACGAGCAAGGAGGCAGGGGGCCTGGGGACAATCAACGTCACCTGGAGGCTGCTGGGGAGAAGTTCTGACCCTCGCCCCTGGGTATGAGGGCTCCCAACTCAGCACTCAGCAGTTACAGAAGAAGGGTCTGCACCCTCAGAACTCCAAGAATGAGGAACGGGACAAAAGGCAGAGGAGGGGTTTGTCCCCAGCAAAGCCCATTAAAAATCCCTGGGAGATAAAAATAGAATCTGTGCAATAAAGTCAAGTCTAACTTTTTTATCCTTTGTGCTTTGTCTAATTTCACGTACTCCTAGGGTCTCGCATGCAGAGGCTCCACACCCGGCACTTCAGACCAGATTTCCTAGTGCAGAATGGCTGGGTCGACACCTCAGCTCCTGGGGCCCAGTGCAGACTCCACGATATAGAGCCTGAGCTGCAGCCAACCCAGCCCTTGAAAGCTCTGTCCCCTCCCTCCCAATGACTCTGACAGGATCTCTACACAGCAGCCCAGCCCACAGCCCACAGGGTAGTGCATGCTCTCACCTCTCCATTCTCTGATCAAAATATAAAGTTTCCTTTGCTTGTGAACCAAACTCAGTCTCGATCTGTTGGCCCCAATGACACTGGGCAGGGGGACACTTGTTGGGGTCCACTCTGGAGGATCAGTAACAGAAATTGAGACTATTGTAACCTCAATGAACAGATGTGTGAGCCAAACTGTAGTTAACATAGAACAGTGTATAAGGCTCGGGTAAAATAAGATGTTTCTAACACTTCCATTTGATATTTCCATCACTTTATTATAAGCAAGTTCAGTGAAAGGGTTTGTCTTATTTGTCAGGTCAATATTAGAGAAACGAAGTGATTTCTTTCCAAGGATGTACATCTAATAATCTTGGTTAAAGCTTCAATCTTGTTTTAAATGCTTTTCCATTGAAAATGATACCTCTCTTTCAGCTCCCCCATTTCTGAGAAGTATAAAATCTTATAATTTATTATTACCAAAGGGGAAAGGTGGGAGGAGGGATAATTTAACAGTTTGGGATTAACACATACACACTGCTATGTATAAAATAGATCATCAACAAGGAACTACTGTATAGCACAGGGAACTACACTCAACATTTTGCAATAACCTATAAGGGGAAATAATCTGAAAAAGAATAGATATTTTTATTGACATCATCTATCAATGACAGTTAAAGTGTAACCTAAGGGAAGCTGGTGGTGAGTGCTTCTGACCCTGAAGACTTCAATCATCTAAAGTTTGGACTCTGCCTACTTCCCAAGGCCCTTAATGAACATATGTGTAGCCATAGCTTAAAAAATTCCCCAGTTTGGGTTTCGGGGAGACACTGATTTTGAAAAAACCCTGGTGTTCTCCTTACATGAATGGGACTCTTCCTACTGCTAAAACATGTCTGTCACACCCAGAGGATAGTATACCGTCTGATCGGGAAGAGTTTGGAAAAGGCATCTCATCTCCTCATCTCCTGGTGCTCGGGTTCACCCCTCCAGCGTCTTTACTAACAGTCTCCCCACTTGGAGATGTCAGCACTGTCAACATCCTGTTGCGTACAGTTTGGAATTTGTCCAGAGGATGAAGCGGAAGGATGAGGAACAATGAGAGACAAGTCCTAGGTGTTCAGACAGGCACATGTCACTCTAATTTCCAATCAGGAAGACGAATTGACCAAAGGCTAGGGTTGCCCATGGAAACAGTATAGGGCTTGAGGAAATCCCGCTGCTTTGTGGCCAGTTCCCATAAACACGAGTTGAACAATGGAACTCAGGGGCAGTAAAATTCACAAAACTGCAGAGTTGAAAATATCCATCACTGAAAAATGTCTTGAGGAAAGTCAGAGAAAAGGACTTGTAAGCAAGGGAGAATGGCAGGAAAGGGATTTCAGGAGGTAGAAAGGACTCGCCATTAAGCACAAGAAAAGGAGCTGAACATTGCCAACATTGCAGTTGGCCAAAAAGGGTGTATGCGTTCTTTTCTGTATATATTCAAGAAAAGGGCATACACTTTTTTAGCCAACCAAACAGGTGGGCACTGGAAGTCAATACTACAAAAGATATCACTTCGCATCAGTCAGAAGAGCCATCCTCATAAAGCGTAAACAACAGAAATGCAGGACAGGGCAACGAGAAGAGGGAGCCCTGTGAGACTTATAGTGGAAATGTATATTGCCAACGGCCATTCTGGAGAAGTATATTGTGTTTACTAAAGCATCTAAAAAATGAGCTACAGAGCATAGGGCACTTGCACTCATGGGCGTATATCTTGGGAAAAACAAAAATCGAGAGGACACAGGCACCCTAATGTTTACCCCCTCTCTGTTTAAAAGATCCTCGACTAGGATATAACTTAAATGTCTCTGGAGGGAAAAAATGGATAGAGATGTGGTACTTATGTAGAGTGGAATATTACTCAGCCTGGAAATCAATGAAATATGGCCAGTTGTAACAACTCCAGAGGAGTTACGTATGATCATTCTAAGTGACAGAATTCAAAAAGAAAAAGACACATATCATAAGATATCACTTAAAGGTGGAATCCAAAATGGCTACACATGAAATAAATTACAAAACAAAAACATAGTCAAATATGTAGAAAACACGCATAAGGCTGCTAAACGGGAAAGGTGGGGAGGGGTGAGGCATCATCCAGGAGGTTGAAATTAGCAAAGATACCATTCCAAATACCAAACTGATAATCAACAAGGCCTACACGGTAGCTAAAAGAACTGCACTCAGCACACTCAAGTCACCGGAAAAGAATATATACGACTGGTAAGAATCTGAAAAAGAATTTACTGATGTCTCTCTGTACGTGAATCAAGTGGATGTACAGCAGCAAGAAACAGAGCTTTGAAAATCAGCTGTAACCAATATAGTAATAAATTGAAAAAAATAAACGACAGAGAGACAGAGAAAACCTCTTACAACTTTTCCTCAGGGACGGTGATGCAACATGGATTGAACACGTCTAGACCCACAGCAGGATGAGACATAAGGCTGGAAACTGTTCGCGCTAAGAGAAATGTGAGGTTGGGTGAGGAAATGCACACCCTTTAAAGTAATACTACCTGGTGCCCATTCAATGGGTCCCAAATCTGCAGGTTCAAGGGATCTTCCTACAGCTAAAACATGCATGGAAAACCCAGAGGACTGTACACCATGTGATCGGGAGATGTGTCTAAAATGCACCTCATTTATCCTCTCCTGGTGCTCCTGTTCACCATTCCAGCCACGTTACTTAGAATCTCCCCACTTGGAGAATCAGCACATTTCAACTTCTGTTTCACACATTTTGCAAATTGTGAGGAGGATGAACGGGAAGAGGGGGAACCAATGAGAGAATAGTTGTAGGGGTTTGGACGGGCACATATCACTCTAATTTCCCATTAAGAATAAGAATTAAAAAAAGGCTCAGCCCACCTCGCTGGAGCCAAAATAGGGCCTGAAGCAATCCTGCGGGTTTGAGGCCAGCTCACAAAAGAGCAACTTAAAAAATGGAGCTCAGGGTCACTGCAATTCACAAACCTGCAGAGTTATAAATGAAAACTAACGTCCAAAATTATGTTGAGGTAAGGCAAAGAAGAGGATCTGAATGCAAGACAGAATTGCAAGAAACAGATTTCAAGAGATAGATTGGACTCGTCTTTAAAGCACATGAAAAGCGGCAGAATTTCGACAATGATGCAGTTGGCCCAAAAGGGCGTATGCGTTTTTTCCTGATTATATCCAGGAAAAAACGCATATGCACCTTATGAGCAAGGAAACAAGCAAGCAATGCAAATGTGCACAACAAAGAAGTCTCACTTCCCACCGGTCAAAAGGGCCATCCTAAAAAATTGTAAAAACCAGAAATGCAGGACAGGCCATGGAGAACAGGGAGCCTTTATACGCTGATGGGCAGTGTGTGAACTGCCGAGAGCCACTCTGGAGGAGTTTATGGTGGTTCCTAAATCATCTAAAAAACAGAGCTACAGAGCATAGGACACTTCCAATCATGGGAGTATATCTAGGGAAGTCTAAAAATCAACAAGACACAAGCACACCACAGTTTAGGGCTACTCTGTTTACAAGAACCTCAACTTCAGTACACCTTAAATATCCCAGGAAAGAGAACAATGGATAAAGAAGATGTGGTACTTATGTACAATGGAATATCTCTTCACCATGAAATCAATGTAATAAGGCTAGTAGAAGGATAAAGAGTGGATTTAGGTCCGATAATACTACTTGAAATAAGTCAAACAGAAAAAGAAACATATCATAAGATATCACTTATAGAGGGAGGGTAAATATGGCTGCACAAGAAATGAATTACAGAACAGAACAGTGTCTCACATTTAGAAAACACACTTATGTCAGCTTAAGGGGAAAGGAGAGGTGGGGTGATGCATAAAACCAGAGTTTGAAATTAGCACAGATACCGTTCAATAAACCAAATAGGTATTAGACAAGATCTACACCTTGCTCAATGAACTGGCCTCAACACACCCTATACACCGCAGAGAAATATATCTGAGTAATAAGAATCTTAAAACCCATGTATTGATATATCTCCATAAGGGAATCAAGTGTGTGCAGAGCAGCACAAACACAGCAGTGAAGATGAGCTAAACCCCATTATAGAAATAAATTTTAAAAACAAAACGCAGAAACAATGAAAGAGAGAAAAATTCTTACAAAATTCGCTCAGGGGCTGTGATGCAACCTGGATTGACCACATATAAACCCACAGCTGGATAAGACATAAGGCTGGACACTTGGGGCTGAGAGGATTGGTGAGCTTTGGTGAGCAACTGCCAAAAGTTTAATGCAATACTTCATGCTACTCATTCCAAGGGTCCCAACACTCCAGGTTGAAGGGAATCTTCCTACAGCTAAACCATGCTTGGGAAACCCAGCGACTGGTATACCATATGATCAGGAAAGGTTTCTAAAACACACCTCATTGTTCCTCTCCTGGGGCTCCGGATCGACATTCCAGCCGCTTTACTAACAACAACCTCACATGGAGAGTCAATGCCTTTAAGTTCCAGTATCGCACAGTCTGCAGATAGTGCGGAGGATGAATGGGTTAGGGGGAACCAGTGAGAAACTAATGTAGTGGTTTCAATGGGCACATGTCACTCTAATTTCACAGCAGTAAGAAGAATTAACCAAAGGCACAGCAAGGTGTCCCACAAGAAGAATAGGGTCTGAAGGAATCCTGCGGTTATGAGGCAAGATCACAAAAATAAGAGCTGAAAAATGGAGCTCAGGGCCACTGCAATTCAAAAACGTGCAGAGTTATAAAGGCCAACAATTTTCAAAAAGGATATTGAGGAAAGGCTATGAAGAGGCATTGAAAGAAAGGCAGAATTGCAGGAAACCGATTTCAGGAGGTAGACTGGAATTGCATTTAAAGCATAGGAAATGAGGCAGAACGTCAACAATGATGCACTTGGCCAAAAAGGGCGTATGTGTTTTTTCCTGAATATATTCAGGAAAAAACGCATATGCACTTTTTGTACAACCAAGCAAGCTTGCAAAGGAAATCTGCACTACAATGAAGTCTCACTTCCCACTGGTTAAAAGGGCCATCTGAGAAAAGTGTAAAATCCAGAAAGGCAGGACAGGCCATGGAGAACTGGGAGCCTTGTTATGCTGATGGGCGGGATGTAAATTGCCAACAGCCATTCGGGGAGAAGTGTATGGTGTTTCCTGAAACATCTAAAAAACAAAGCAACAGAGCCTAGGGCACTTCCACTTATGGTCCTATAGCTTAGGGAAATTAAAATCAAAAAGACACAGCCACCCCAAAGTTTGGGACAGCTCTGTTTACAAGAACCTCATTTACGGTACAAGTTCAATATCGCAGAAAGTGAAAAATGGATAAAGAAGTTGTGGTACTTACGTAGAATGCAATATCACTCAACAATGAAATCTATGTCATCAGGCCCGTAGCAGCATAATGAGTGGATTCAGGTATAATGATTCTAACTGAAATAAGTCACACAGAAAAAGAAACATCCTAAGATATCATTAATACACGGAATGGAAACTTGGCTACACAGGAACTGGATTACAAAACAGAACAGGGTCTCAAATTTAGAAAACCAACTTATGCTTGCTTAAGAGGAAAGGTGAGTTGGGGTGCTGCATAAAACCAGGGATTGAAATGAGCACAGATAAAGTTCCTTAAGCCAAATATGGAATGGACAAGAGCTACTCCTTGCTCAACGAAATGGACTCAACACCCCATATTAAACGCCTAAGAATGTACCTGACTAGTAAGTATCTTAAAACCTATGGATTGCTATGTCTCTGAAAGAGAATCAAGCGTGTGTACAGGGGCATAAACGCAACAGTGATAGGATTGGAGAATTTCGGTGAGCAAATGAAGACCCTTTGAAGTCATATTGCATGGTACCCATTCCACGGGTCTCAACTCTCCAGTTTTAAGGGATTCTTCCTTCAGCTAAAACATGCATGTGGAACCCAGAGTATCATCAACCGTGTGACCGGGAGACGTGTTCAAATATGTCTCAGTTTTCGTACCCTGGTACTCGGGTGCAACATTCCAGACGCTTTACTAACACTCTCCCGTCTTGGAGAGTCAGTGCCTTTAACCTCCTGTTTGGCCCAGTTTGCAATTTCTGTGGAAGAAGAACAGGAATAGGGAGAACCATTGAGAGACTAGCTGGAGGTGTCTGGACGGGCAAATTTAAAACTCATTTCCCACCAGGAAGAGGAATTAACCAAAGGCTCAGCGTGCCGTGCCGGAACCAGATTAGGGCCTGAAGCAATCCTGCGGTGTTGCGGCCAGCTCACAAGAAAGCAAGTTGAAGAAAGAAGCTCAGGGGCACTGTAATTCACAAATCTGCAGAGTTATAAATGACAGCTATCGTCCAAAAATATACTGAAGTAAGGCTGCCAAGAGGACTTGAAAGCGGGACAGAATTGCAGGAAACCAATTTCAGGAGGTAGACTGGAATTGCATTGAAAGCATAGGAAAAGAGGCAGAACGTCCACAATGATGCACTTGGCCAAAAAGGGCGTATGCGTTTTTCCTGAATATATTCAGGAAAAAACGCATACGCCCTTTTTGGCCAACCAAGCAAGCTTGCAAAGGAAATCTGCACTACAATGAAGTCTCACTTCCCCCCTGGTGAAAGGAGTCATCTGAAAAAAGTGTAAAATCCAGAAAGGCAGGACAGGCCATGGAGAACTGGGAGCCTTGTTGTGCTGATGGGCGGGATGTAAATTGCCAACAGACACTCGGGAGAAGTGTATGGTGTTTCCTGAAACATCTAAAAAACAAAGCAACAGAGTCTAGGGCACTTCCACTTATGGTCCTATAGCTTAGGGAAATTAAAATCAAAAACACTCAGCCACCCCAAAGTTTGGGACGGCTCTGTTTACAAGAACCTCGTTTACGGTACAAGTTCAATATCGCAGAAAGTGAAAAATGGATAAAGTAGTGGTCGTACTTACGTACAATGCAATAACCCTCAGCACTGAAATCTATGTCATCAGGCCCATAGCAGCATCATGAGTGGATTCAGGTATGATGATTCTAACTGAAATAAGTCACACAGAAAAAGAAACATCATAAGGTATCAGTAATACACAGAATGTAAACTTGGCTACACAGGAACTGAATTCCAAATCAGAACAGGGTCTCAAATTTAGAAAAGCAACTTATGCTTGCTTAGGAGGAAAGGTGAGTTGGGGTGCTGCATAAAACCAGAGATTGAAATGAGCACAGATAAAGTTCCTTAAGCCAAATATGGAATAGACAAGAGCTACTCCTTGCTCAACGAAATGGACTCAACACCCCATATTAAACACCTAAGAATGTACCTGACTAGTAAGTATCTTAAAACCTATGGATTGCTATGTCTCCAAAAGAGAATCAAGCGTGTGTACAGGGGCATAAACGCAGCAGTGATAGGATAGGAGAGGTTCGGTGAGCAAATGAAGACCCTTTGAAGTCATATTGCATGGTACCCATTTCACGCGTTTCAACTACCCAGGTTTAAGGTATTCTTCCTTCAGCTAAAACATGCATGTGGAACCCAGAGTATGATCAACCATGTGATCGGGAGAGGTGTTCAAATATGTCTTAGTGTTCGTACCATGGTTCTCGGGTGCAACATTCCAGACGCTTTACTAACACTCTCCCCACTTGGAGAGTCAGTCCCTTTAACCTCCTGTTTGGCCCAGTTTGCAATTTCTGCGGAAGATGAACAGGAATAGGGAGAACCAATGAGAGACTAGCTGGAGGTGTCTGGACGGGCAAATTTAACTCTCATTTCCCACCAGGAAGAGGAATTAACCAAAGGCTCAGCGTGCCGCGCCGGAACCAGATTAGGGCCTGAAGCCATCCTGCGGTGTTGCGGCCAGGTCACAAGAAAGCGAGTTGAAGAAAGGAGCTCAGGGGCACTGTAATGCACAAACCTGCAGAGTTATAAATGACAGCTATCGTCCAAAAATATACTGAAGTAAGGCTGCCAAGAGGACTTGAAAGCGGGGCAGAATTACAGGAAACAGATTTCAGGAGGTAGACTGGAATTGCATTGAAAGCATAGGAAAAGAGGCAGAACGTCCACAATGATGCACTTGGCCAAAAAGGGCGTATGCGTTTTTTCCTGAATATATTCAGGAAAAAACGCATACGCCCTTTTTGGCCAACCAAGCAAGCTTGCAAAGGAAATCTGCACTACAATGAAGTCTCACTTCCCCCCGGTCAAAAGGGCCATCTGAAAAAAGTGTAAAATCCAGAAAGGCAGGACAGGCCATGGAGAACTGGGAGCCTTGTTATGCTGATGGGCGGGATGTAAATTGCCAACAGACACTTGGGAGAAGTGTATGGTGTTTCCTGAAACACCTAAAAAACAAAGCAACAGCGCCTAGGGCACTTCCACTTATGGTCCTACAGCTTAGGGAAATTAAAATCAAAAAGACACAGCCACCCCAAAGTTTTGGACGCCTCTGTTTACAAGAACCTCGTTTACCGTACAAGTTCAAAATCGCAGAAAGTGAAAAATGGATAAAGAAGTTGTGGTATTTACTTACAAAGCAAAATCACTCAGCAATGAAATCTATGTCATCAGGCCCTTAGTAGCACAATGAGTGGATTCAGGTATGATGATTCTAACTGAAATAAGTCACACAGAAAAAGAAACATCATAAGATATCACTAATACACGGAATGTAAACTTGGCTACACAGGAACTGAATTACAGAACAGAACAGGGTCTCAAATTTAGAAAACCAACTTATGCTTGCTTAAGGGGAAAGGTGAGTTGGGGTGCTGCATAAAACCAGAGATCAAAATGAGCACAGATAAAGTTCCTTAAGCCAAATATGGAATAGACAAGAGCTACTCCTTGCTCAATGAAATGGACTCAACACCGCATATTAAACGTCTAAGAATGTACCTGACTAGTAAGTATCTTAAAACCTATGGATTGCTATGTCTCTGAAAGAGAATCAAGCATGTGTACAGGGGCATAAACACAGCAGTGATAGAATTGGAGAGGTTCGGTGAGCAAATGAAGACCCGTTGAAGTCATATTGCATGGTACCCATTCCACGGGTTTCAACTACCCAGGTTTAAGGTATTCTTCCTTCAGCTAAAAGATGCGTGTGGAACCTAGAGTATGATCAACCATGTGATCGGGAGACGTGTTCAAATATGTCTCAGTTTTCGTACCCTGGTACTCGGGTGCAACATTCCAGACGCTTTACTAACACTCTCCCGACTTGGAGAGTCAGTCCCTTTAACCTCCTGTTTGGCCCAGTTTGCAATTTCTGCGGAAGATGAACAGGAATAGGGAGAACCAATGAGAGACTAGCTGGAGGTGTCTGGACAGGCAAATTTAACTCTCATTTCCCACCAGGAAGAGGAATTAACCAAAGACTCAGCGTGCCGTGCAGGAACCAGATTAGGGCCTGAAGCCATCCTGCGGTGTTGTGGCCAGCTCACAAGAAAGCGAGTTGAAGAAAGGAGCTCAGGGGCACTGTAATTCACAAACCTGCAGAGTTATAAATGACAGCTATCGTCCAAAAATATACTGAAGTAAGGCTGCCAAGAGGAATTGAAAGCGGGGCAGAATTGCAGGAAACCAATTTCAGGAGGTAGACTGGAATTGCATTGAAAGCATAGGAAAAGAGGCAGAACGTCCACAATGATGCACTTGGCCAAAAAGGGCGTATGCGTTTTTTCCTGAATATATTCAGGAAAAAACGCATACGCCCTTTTTGGCCAACCAAGCAAGCTTGCAAAGGAAATCTGCACTACAATGAAGTCTCACTTCCCCCCGGTCAAAAGGGCCATCTGAAAAAAGTGTAAAATCCAGAAAGGCAGGACAGGCCATGGAGAACTGGGAGCCTTGTTATGCTGATGGGTGGGATGTAAATTGCCAACAGACACTCTGGAGAAGTGTATGGTGTTTCCTGAAACATCTAAAAAACAAAGCAACAGAGCCTAGGGCACTGCCACTTATGGTCCTATAGCTTAGGGAAATTAAAATCAAAAAGACACAGCCACCCCAAAGTTTGGGACGACTCTGTTTACAAGAAACTCGTTTACAGTACAAGTTCAACATCGCAGAAAGTGAAAAATGGATAAACAAGTTGTGATATTTACTTACAAAGCAATATCACTCAGCAATGAAATCTATGTCATCAGGCCCTTAGCAGCACAATGAGTGGATTCAGGTATGATGATTCTAACTGAAATAAGTCACACAGAAAAAGAAACATTAAAAGATATCAGTAATACACGGAATGTAAACTTGGCTACACAGGAACTGAATTCCAAAACAGAACATTGTCTCAAATTTAGAAAACCAACTTATGCTTGCTTAAGGGTAAAGGTGAGTTGGGGTGTTGCATAAAACCAGAGATCGAAATGAGCACAGATAAAGTTCCTTAAGCCAAATATGGAATAGACAAGAGCTACTCCTTGCTCAACGAAATGGACTCAACACCGCATATTAAACGCCTAGGAATGTACCTGACTAGTAAGTATCTTAAAACCTATGGATTGCTATGTCTCCGAAAGAGAATCAAGCATGTGTACAGGGGCATAAACGCAGCAGTGATAGGATTGGAGAGGTTCGGTGAGCAAATGAAGACCCTTTGAAGTCATATTGCATGGTACCCATTCCAAGGGTTTCAACTACCCAGGTTTAAGGTATTCTTCCTTCAGCTAAAACATGCATGTGGAACCTAGAGTATGATCAACCATGTGATCGGGAGACGTGTTCAAATATGTCTCAGTTTTCGTACCCTGGTACTCGGGTGCAACATTCCAGACGCTTTACTAACACTCTCCCGACTTGGAGAGTCAGTCCCTTTAACCTCCTGTTTGGCCCAGTTTGCAATTTCTGCGGAAGATGAATAGGAATAGCGAGAACCAATGAGAGACTAGCTGAAGGTGTCTGGACGGGCAAATTTAACTCTCATTTCCCACCAGGAAGAGGAATTAACGAAAGGCTCAGCATGCCGTGCCAGAACCAGATTAGGGCCTGAAGCCATCCTGCGGTGTTGCGGCCAGCTCACAAGAAAGCGAGTTGAAGAAAGGAGCTCAGGGGCACTGTCATTCACAAACCTGCAGAGTTATAAATGACAGCTATCGTCCAAAAATATACTGAAGTAAGGCTGCCAAGAGGACTTGAAAGCGGGGCAGAATTGCAGGAAACCGATTTCAGGAGGTAGACTGGAATTGCATTGAAAGCATAGGAAAAGAGGCAGAACGTCCACAATGATGCACTTGGCCAAGAAAGCTTGCAAAGGAAATCTGCACTACAATGAAGTCTCACTTCCTCCCGGTCAAAAGGGCCATCTGAAAAAAGTGTAAAATCCAGAAAGGCAGGACTGGCCATGGAGAACTGGGAGCCTTGTTATGCTGATGGGCGGGATGTAAATTGCCAACAACCACTCGGGAGAAGTGTATGGTGTTTCCTGAAACATCTAAAAAACAAAGCAACAGAACCTAGGGCACTTCCACTTATGGTCCTATAGCTTAGGGAAATTAAAATCAAAAAGACACAGCCACCCCAAAGTTTGGAACGGCTCTGTTTACAAGAACCTCGTTTACAGTACAAGTTCAACATCGCAGAAAGTGAAAAATGGATAAAGAACTTGTGGTACTTACGTACAATGCAGTATCACTCAGCAATGAAATCTATGTCATCAGGCCCGTAGCAGCATAATGAGTAGATTCAGGTACGATGATTCTAACTGAAATAAGTCACACAGAAAAAGAAACATCATAAGATATCAGTAATACACGGAATGTAAACTTGGCTACACAGGAACTGAATTCCAAAACAGAACAGGTTCTCAAATTTAGATAACCAACATATGCTTGCTTAAGGGGAAAGGTGAGTTGGGTTGCTGCATAAAACCAGAGATTGAAATGAGCACAGATAAAGTTCCTTAAGCCAAATATGGAATAGACCAGAGCTACTCCTTGCTCAACGAAATGGACTCAACACCGCATATTAAACGCCTAAGAATGTACCTGACTAGTAAGTATCTTAAAACCTATGGATTGCTATGTCTCCGAAAGAGAATCAAGCATGTGTACAGGGGCATAAACGCAGCAGTGATAGGATTGGAGAGGTTCGGTGAGCAAATGAAGACCCTTTGAAGTCATATTGCATGGTACCCATTCCACGGGTTTCAACTACCCAGGTTTTAGGTATTCTTCCTTCAGCTAAAACATGCATGTGGAACCCAGAGTATGATCAACCATGTGATCGGGAGACATGTTCAAATATGTCTCAGTTTTCCTCCCCTGGTACTCGGGTGCAACATTCCAGACGCTTTACTAACACTCTCCCCACTTGGAGAGTCAGCGCCTTTAACTTCCTGTTTGGCACAGTTTGCAATTTCTGCGGAAGATGAACAGGAATAGCGAGAACCAATGAGAGGCTAGCTGGAGGTGTCTGGACGGGCAAATTTAACTCTCATTTCCCAACAGGAAGAGGAAATAACCAAAGGCTCAGCGTGCCGTACCGGAACCAGATTAGGGCCTGAAGCCATCCTGCGGTGTTGCGGCCAGCTCAAAAGAAAGCGAGTTGAAGAAAGGAGCTCAGGGGCACTGTAATTCACAAACCTGCAGAGTTATAAATGACAGCTATCGTCCAAAAATAGACTGAAGTAAGGCTGCCAAGAGGACTTGAAAGCGGGGCAGAATTGCAGGAAACCGATTTCAGGAGGTAGACTGGAATTGCATTGAAAGCATAGGAAAAGAGGCAGAACGTCCACAATGATGCACTTGGCCAAAAAGGGCGTATGCGTTTTTTCCTGAATATATTCAGGAAAAAACGCATACGCCCTTTTTGGCCAACCAAGCAAGCTTGCAAAGGAAATCTGCACTACAATGAAGTCTCACTTCCCCCCGGTCAAAAGGGCCATCTGAAAAAAGTGTAAAATCCAGAAAGGCAGGACAGGCCATGGAGAACTGGGAGCCTTGTTATGCTGATGGGCGGGATGTAAATTGCCAACAACCACTCGGGAGAAGTGTATGGTGTTTCCTGAAACATCTAAAAAACAAAGCAACAGAACCTAGGGCACTTCCACTTATGGTCCTATAGCTTAGGGAAATTAAAATCAAAAAGACACAGCCACCCCAAAGTTTGGAACGGCTCTGTTTACAAGAACCTCGTTTACAGTACAAGTTCAACATCGCAGAAAGTGAAAAATGGATAAAGAAGTTGTGGTATTTACTTACAAAGCAATATCACTCAGCAATGAAATCTGTGTCATCAGGCCCTTAGCAGCACAATGAGTGGATTCAGGTATGATGATTCTAACTGAAGTAAGTCACACAGAAAAATAAACATCATAAGATATCAGTAATACACGGAATGTAAACTTGGCTACACAGGAACTGAATTACAGAACAGAACAGGGTCTCAAATTTAGAAAACCAACTTATGCTTGCTTAAGGGTAAAGGTGAGGTGGGGTGCTGCATAAAACCAGAGATTGAAATGAGCACAGATAAAGTTCCTTAATTCAAATATGGAATAGACAAGAGCTACTCCTTGCTCAACGAAATGGACTCAACACCCCATATTAAACGCCTAAGAATGTACCTGACTAGTAAGTATCTTAAAACCTATGGATTGCTATGTCTCCGAAAGAGAATCAAGCATGTGTACAGGGGCATAAACGCAGCAGTGATAGGATTGGAGAGGTTCGGTGAGCAAATGAAGACCCTTTGAAGTCATATTGCATGGTACCCATTCCACGGGTTTCAACTACCCAGGTTTAAGGTATTCTTCCTTCAGCTAAAACATGCATGTGGAACCTAGAGTATGATCAACCATGTGATCGGGAGACGTGTTCAAATATGTCTCAGTTTTCCTCCCCTGGTACTCGGGTGCAACATTCCAGACGCTTTACTAACACTCTCCCCACTTGGAGAGTCAGTCCCTTTAACCTCCTGTTTGGCCCAGTTTGCAATTTCAGCGGAAGATGAACAGGAATAGCGAGAACCAATGAGAGGCTAGCTGGAGGTGTCTGGACGGGCAAATTTAACTCTCATTTCCCACCAGGAAGAGGAAATAACCAAAGGCTCAGCGTGCCGTTCCGGAACCAGATTAGGGCCTGAAGCCATCCTGCGGTGTTGCGACCATGTCACAAGAAAGCGAGTTGAAGAAAGGAGCTCAGGGGCACTGTAATTCACAAACCTGCAGAGTTATAAATGACAGCTATCGTCCAAAAATAGACTGAAGTAAGGCTGCCAAGAGGACTTGAAAGCGGGGCAGAATTGCAGGAAACCGATTTCAGGAGGTAGACTGGAATTGCATTGAAAGCATAGGAAAAGAGGCAGAACGTCCACAATGATGCACTTGGCCAAAAAGGGCGTATGCATTTTTTCCTGAATATATTCAGGAAAAAACGCATACGCCCTTTTTGGCCAACCAAGCAAGCTTGCAAAGGAAATCTGCACTACAATGAAGTCTCACTTCCCCCCGGCCAAAAGGGCCATCTGAAAAAAGTGTAAAATCCAGAAAGGCAACAGGCCATGGAGAACTGGGAGCCTTGTTATGCTGATGGGCGGGATGTAAATTGCCAACAGACACCTGGGAGAAGTGTATGGTGTTTCCTGAAACATCTAAAAAACAAAGCAACAGAGCCTAGGGCACTTCCACTTATGGTCCTATAGATTAGGGAAATTAAAATCAAAAAGACACAGCCACCCCAATGTTTGGAACGGCTCTGTTTACAAGAACCTCGTTTACAGTACAAATTCAACATCGCAGAAAGTGAAAAATGGATAAAGAAGTTGTGGTATTCACTTACAAAGCAATATCACGCAGCAATGAAATCTGTGTCATCAGGCCCTCAACAGCACAATGAGTGGATTCAGGTATGATGATTCTAACTGAAATAAGTCACACAGAAAAAGAAACATCATAAGATATCAGTAATACACGGAATGTAAACTTGGCTACACAGGAACTGAATTACAGAACAGAACAGGGTCTCAAATTTAGAAAACCAACATATACTTGCTTAAGGGTAAAGGTGAGTTGGGGTGCTGCATAAAACCAGAGATTGAAATGAGCACAGATAAAGTTCCTTAAGCCAAATATGGAATAGACAAGAGCTACTCCTTGCTCAACGAAATGGACTCAACACCCCTTATTAAACGCCTAAGAATGTACCTGACTAGTAAGTATCTTAAAACCTATGGATTGCTATGTCTCCGAAAGAGAATCAAGCATGTGTACAGGGGCATAAACGCAGCAGTGATAGGATTGGAGAGGTTCGGTGAGCAAATGAAGACCCATTGAAGTCATATTGCATGGTACCCATTACACGGGTCTCAACTCTCCAGGTTTAAGGTATTCTTCCTTCAGCTAAAACATGCATGTGGAACCCAAGTATGATCAACCATGTGAACGGGAGACGTGTTCAAATATGTCTCAGTTTTCCTCCCCTGGTACTCGGGTGCAACATTCCAGACGCTTTACTAACACTCTCCCCACTTGGAGAGTCAGCGCCTTTAACCTCCTGTTTGGCCCAGTTTGCAATTTCTGCGGAAGATGAACAGGAATAGCGAGAACCAATGAGAAGCTAGCTGGAGGTGTCTGGACGGGCAAATTTAACTCTCATTTCCCACCAGGAAGAGGAAATAACCAAAGGCTCAGCGTGCCGTACCGGAACCAGATTAGGGCCTGAAGCCATCCTGCGGTGTTGCGGCCAGCTCAAAAGAAACCGAGTTGAAGAAAAGAGCTCAGGGGCACTGTAATGCACAAACCTGCAGAGTTATAAATGACAGCTATCGTCCAAAAATAGACTGAAGTAAGTCTGCCAAGAGGACTTGAAAGCGGGGCAGAATTGCAGGAAACCGATTTCAGGAGGTAGACTGGAATTGCATTGAAAGCATAGGAAAAGAGGCAGAACGTCCACAATGATGCACTTGGCCAAAAAGGGCGTATGCGTTTTTTCCTGAATATATTCAGGAAAAAACGCATACGCCCTTTTTGGCCAACCAAGCAAGCTTGCAAAGGAAATCTGCACTACAATGAAGTCTCACTTCCCCCCGGTCAAAAGGGCCATCTGAAAAAAGTGTAAAATCCAGAAAGGCAGGACAGGCCATGGAGAACTGGGAGCCTTGTTATGCTGATGGGCGGGATGTAAATTGCCAACAGACACTCGGGAGAAGTGTATGGTGTTTCCTGAAACATCTAAAAAACAAAGCAACAGAACCTAGGGCACTTCCACTTATGGTCCTATAGCTTAGGGAAATTAAAATCAAAAAGCACAGCCACCCCAAAGTTTGGAACGGCTCTGTTTACAAGAACCTCGTTTACAGTACAAGTTCAACATCGCAGAAAGTGAAAAATGGATAAAGAAGTTGTGGTATTTACTTACAAAGCAATATCACTCAGCAATGAAATCTGTGTCATCAGGCCCTTAGCAGCACAATGAGTGGATTCAGGTATGATGATTCTAACTGAAGTAAGTCACACAGAAAAAGAAACATCATAAGATATCAGTAATACACGGAATGTAAACTTGGCTACACAGGAACTGAATTACAGAACAGAACAGGGTCTCAAATTTAGAAAACCAACTTATTCTTGCTTAAAGGTAAAGGTGAGTTGGGGTGCTGCATAAAACCAGAGATTGAAATGAGCACAGATAAAGTTCCTTAAGCCAAATATGGAATAGACAAGAGCTACTCCTTGCTCAACGAAATGGACTCAACACCCCATATTAAACGCCTAAGAATGTACGTGACTAGTAAGTATCTTAAAACCTATGGATTGTTATGTCTCCGAAAGAGAATCAAGCATGTGTACAAGGGCATAAACGCAGCAGTGATAGGATTGGAGAGGTTCGGTGAGCAAATGAAGACCCTTTGAAGTCATATTGCATGGTACCCATTCCACGGGTTTCAACTACCCAGGTTTAAGGTATTCTTCCTTCAGCTAAAACATGCATGTGGAACCTAGAGTATGATCAACCATGTGATCGGGAGACGTGTTCAAATATGTCTCAGTTTTCCTCCCCTGGTACTCGGGTGCAACATTCCAGACGCTTTACTAACACTCTCCCCACTTGGAGAGTCAGTCCCTTTAACCTCCTGTTTGGCCCAGTTTGCAATTTCTGCGGAAGATGAACAGGAATAGCGAGAACCAATGAGAGGCTAGCTGGAGGTGTCTGGACGGGCAAATTTAACTCTCATTTCCCACCAGGAAGAGGAATTAACCAAAGGCTCAGCATGCCGGGCCGGAACCAGATTAGGGCCTGAAGCCATCCTGCGGTGTTGCGGCCAGGTCACAAGAAAGCGAGTTGAAGAAAGGAGCTCAGGGGCACTGTAATTCACAAACCTGCAGAGTTATAAATGACAGCTATCGTCCAAAAATAGACTGAAGTAAGGCTGCCAAGAGGACTTGAAAGCGGGGCAGAATTGCAGGAAACCGATTTCAGGAGGTAGACTGGAATTGCATTGAAAGCATAGGAAAAGAGGCAGAACGTCCACAATGATGCACTTGGCCAAAAAGGGGGTATGCGTTTTTTCCTGAATATATTCAGGAAAAAACG
>NW_027645946.1:0-58899 GCF_951394435.1 Stenella coeruleoalba
CCATTCACATGGTTGATCATACTTGGGTTCCACATGCATGTTTTAGCTGAAGGAAGAATACCTAAAACCTGGGTAGTTGAAACCCGTGGAATGGGTACCATGCAATATGACTTCAAAGGGTCTTCATTTGCTCACCGCACCTCTCCAATCCTATCACTGCTGCGTTTATGCCCCTGTACACATGCTTGATTCTCTTTCGGAGACATAGCAATCCATAGGTTTTAAGATACTTACTAGTCAGGTACATTCCTAGGCGTTTAATATGGGGTGTTGAGTCCATTTCGTTGAGCAAGGAGTAGCTCTTGTCTATTCCATATTTGGCTTAAGGAACTTTATCTGTGCTCATTTCAATCTCTGGTTTTATGCAGCACCCCAACTCACCTTTCCCCTTAAGCAAGCATAAATTGGTTTTCTAAATTTGAGACCCTGTTCTGTTCTGTAATTCAGTTCCTGTGTAGCCAAGTTTACATTCCGTGTATTACTGATATCTTATGATGTTTCTTTTTCTGTGTGACTTATTTCAGTTAGAATCATCATACCTGAATCCACTCATTGTGCTGCTAAGGGCCTGATGACACAGATTTCATTGCTGAGTGATATTGCTTTGTAAGTAAATACCACAACTTCTTTATCCATTTTTCAATTTCTGCGATGTTGAACTTGTACTGTAAACGAGGTTCTTGTAAACAGAGGCGTCCCAAACATTGGGGTGGCTGTGTCTTTTTGATTTTAATTTCCCTAAGCTATAAGACCATAAGTGGCAGTGCCCTAGGCTCTGTTGCTTTGTTTTTTAGATGTTTCAGGAAACACCATACACTTCTCCTGAGTGTCTGTTGGTAATTTACATCCCGCCCATCAGCATAACAAGGCTCCCAGTTCTCCATGGCCTGTCCTGCCTTTCTGGATTTTACACTTTTTTCAGATGGCCCTTTTGACCGTGGGGAAGTGAGACTTCATTGTAGTGCAGATTTCCTTTGCAAGCTTGCTTGGTTGGCCAAAAAGGGCGTATGCGTTTTTTCCTGAATATATTCAGGAAAAAACGCATACGCCCTTTTTGGCCAAGTGCATCATTGTGGACGTTCTGCCTCTTTTCCTATGCTTTCAATGCAATTCCAGTCTACCTCCTGAAATCGGTTTCCTGCAATTCTGCCCCGCTTTCAAGTCCTCTTGGCAGCCTTACTTCAGTCTATTTTTGGACGATAGCTGTCATTTATAACTCTGCAGGTTTGTGAATTACAGTGCCCCTGAGCTCTTTCTTCAACTCGCTTTCTTGTGAGCTGGCCGCAACACCGCAGGATGGCTTCAGGCCCTAATCTGGTTCCGGCACGGCACGCTGAGCCTTTGGTTATTTCCTCTTCCTGGTGGGAAATGAGAGTTAAATTTGCCCGTCCAGACACCTCCAGCTAATCTCTCATTGGTTCTCGCTATTCCTGTTCATCTTCCACAGAAATTGCAAACTGGGCCAAACAGGAGGTTAAAGGCGATGACTCTCCAAGTCGGGAGAGTGTTAGTAAAGCGTCTGGAATGTTGCAGCCGAGTACCAGGGGAGGAAAACTGAGACATATTTGAACACGTCTCCCGTTCACACGGATGATCATACTCTGGTTTCCACATGCATGTTTTAGCTGAAGGAAGAATACCTAAAACCTGGGTAGTTGAAACCCGTGGAATGGGTACCATGCAATATGACTTCAAAGGGTCTTCATTTGCTCAACGAACCTCTCCAATCCTATCACTGCTGCGTTTATGCCCCTGTACACATGCTTGATTCTCTTTCGGAGACATAGCAATCCATAGGTTTTAAGATACTTACTAGTCAGGTACATTCTTAGGCGTTTAATATGCGGTGTTGAGTCCATTTCGTTGAGCAAGGAGTAGCTCTTGTCTATTCCATATTTGGCTTAAGGAACTTTATCTGTGCTCATTTCAATCTCTGGTTTTATGCAGCACCCGAACTCACCTTTACCCTTAAGCAAGCATAAGTTGGTTTTCTAAATTTGAGACCCTGTTCTGTTCTGTAATTCAGTTCCTGTGTAGCCAAGTTTACATTCCGTGTATTAGTGATATCTTATGATGTTTCTTTTTCTGTGTGACTTATTTCAGTTAGAATCATCATACCTGAATCCACTCATTGTGCTGCTAAGGGCCTGATGACACAGATTTCATTGCTGAGTGATATTGCTTTGTAAGTAAATACCACAACTTCTTTATGCATTTTTCACTTTCTGCGATGTTGAACTTGTACTGTAAATGAGGTTCTTGTAAACAGAGCCGTTCCAAACTTTGGGGTGGCTGTGTCTTTTTGATTTTAATTTCCCTAAGCTATAGGACCATAAGTGGAAGTGCCCTAGGTTCTGTTGCTTTGTTTTTTAGATGTTTCAGGAAACACCATACACTTCTCCAGAGTGGTTGTTGGCAATTTACATCCCGCCCATCAGCATAACAAGGCTCCCAGTTCTCCATGGCCTGTCCTGCCTTTCTGGATTTTACACTTTTTTCAGATGGCCCTTTTGACCGGGGGGAAGTGAGACTTCATTGTAGTGCAGATTTCCTTTGCAAGCTTGCTTGGTTGGCCAAAAAGGGCGTATGCGTTTTTTCCTGAATATATTCAGGAAAAAACGCATACGCCCTTTTTGGCCAAGTGCATCATTGTGGACGTTCTGCCTCTTTTCCTATGCTTTCAATGCAATTCCAGTCTACCTCCTGAAATCGGTTTCCTGCAATTCTGCCCCGCTTTCAAGTCCTTTTGGCAGCCTTACTTCAGTCTATTTTTGGACGATAGCTGTCATTTATAACTCTGCAGGTTTGTGAATTACAGTGCCCCTGAGCTCTTTCTTCAACTCGCTTTCTTGTGAGCTGGCCGCAACACCGCAGGATGGCTTCAGGCCCTAATCTGGTTCCGGCACGGCACGCTGAGCCTTTGGTTATTTCCTCTTCCTGGTGGGAAATGAGAGTTAAATTTGCCCGTCCAGACACCTCCAGCTAGCCTCTCATTGGTTCTCGCTCTTCCTGTTCATCTTCCGCAGAAATTGCAAACTGGGCCAAACAGGAGGTTAAAGGCGCTGACTCTCCAAGTGGGGAGAGTGTTAGTAAAGCGTCTGGAATGTTGCAGCCGAGTTCCAGGGGAGGAAAACTGAGACATATTTGAACACGTCTCCCGTTCACACGGATGATCATACTCTGGGTTCCACATGCATGTTTTAGCTGAAGGAAGAATACCTAAAACCTGGGTAGTTGAAACCCGTGGAATGGGTACCATGCAATATGACTTCAAAGGGTCTTCATTTGCTCACCGAACCTCTCCAATCCTATCACTGCTGCGTTTATGCCCCTGTACACATGCTTGATTCTCTTTCGGAGACATAGCAATCCATAGGTTTTAAGATACTTACTAGTCAGGTACATTCTTAGGCGTTTAATATGCGGTGTTGAGTCCATTTCGTTGAGCAAGGAGTAGCTCTTGTCTATTCCATATTTGGCTTAAGGAACTTTATCTGTGCTCATTTCAATCTCTGGTTTTATGCAGCACCCGAACTCACCTTTACCCTTAAGCAAGCATAAGTTGGTTTTCTAAATTTGAGACCCTGTTCTGTTCTGTAATTCAGTTCCTGTGTAGCCAAGTTTACATTCCGTGTATTAGTGATATCTTATGATGTTTCTGTTTCTGTGTGACTTATTTCAGTTAGAATCATCATACCTGAATCCACTCATTGTGCTGCTAAGGGCCTGATGACACAGATTTCATTGCTGAGTGATATTGCTTTGTAAGTAAATACCACAACTTCTTTATGCATTTTTCACTTTCTGCGATGTTGAACTTGTACTGTAAATGAGGTTCTTGTAAACAGAGCCGTTCCAAACTTTGGGGTGGCTGTGTCTTTTTGATTTTAATTTCCCTAAGCTATAGGACCATAAGTGGAAGTGCCCTAGGTTCTGTTGCTTTGTTTTTTAGATGTTTCAGGAAACACCATACACTTCTCCAGAGTGGTTGTTGGCAATTTACATCCCGCCCATCAGCATAACAAGGCTCCCAGTTCTCCATGGCCTGTCCTGCCTTTCTAGATTTTACACTTTTTTCAGATGGCCCTTTTGACCGGGGGGAAGTGAGACTTCATTGTAGTGCAGATTTCCTTTGCAAGCTTGCTTGGTTGGCCAAAAAGGGCGTATGCGTTTTTTCCTGAATATATTCAGGAAAAAATGCATACGCCCTTTTTGGCCAAGTGCATCATTGTGGACGTTCTGCCTCTTTTCCTATGCTTTCAATGCAATTCCAGTCTACCTCCTGAAATCGGTTTCCTGCAATTCTGCCCCGCTTTCAAGTCCTCTTGGCAGCCTTACTTCAGTCTATTTTTGGACGATAGCTGTCATTTATAACTCTGCAGGTTTGTGAATTACAGTGCCCCTGAGCTCTTTCTTCAACTCGCTTTCTTGTGAGCTGGCCGCAACACCGCAGGATGGCTTCAGGCCCTAATCTGGTTCCGGCACGGCACGCTGAGCCTTTGGTTATTTCCTCTTCCTGGTGGGAAATGAGAGTTAAATTTGCCCGTCCAGACACCTCCAGCTAGCCTCTCATTGGTTCTCGCTCTTCCTGTTCATCTTCCGCAGAAATTGCAAACTGGGCCAAACAGGAGGTTAAAGGCGCTGACTCTCCAAGTGGGGAGAGTGTTAGTAAAGCGTCTGGAATGTTGCACCCGAGTTCCAGGGGAGGAAAACTGAGACATATTTGAACACGTCTCCCATTCACATGGTTGATCATACTTGGGTTCCACATGCATGTTTTAGCTGAAGGAAGAATACCTAAAACCTGGGTAGTTGAAACCCGTGGAATGGGTACCATGCAATATGACTTCAAAGGGTCTTCATTTGCTCACCGCACCTCTCCAATCCTATCACTGCTGCGTTTATGCCCCTGTACACATGCTTGATTCTCTTTCGGAGACATAGCAATCCATAGGTTTTAAGATACTTACTAGTCAGGTACATTCCTAGGCGTTTAATATGGGGGTTGAGTCCATTTCGTTGAGCAAGGAGTAGCTCTTGTCTATTCCATATTTGGCTTAAGGAACTTTATCTGTGCTCATTTCAATCTCTGGTTTTATGCAGCACCCCAACTCACCTTTCCCCTTAAGCAAGCATAAATTGGTTTTCTAAATTTGAGACCCTGTTCTGTTCTGTAATTCAGTTCCTGTGTAGCCAAGTTTACATTCCGTGTATTACTGATATCTTATGATGTTTCTTTTTCTGTGTGACTTATTTCAGTTAGAATCATCATACCTGAATCCACTCATTGTGCTGCTAAGGGCCTGATGACACAGATTTCATTGCTGAGTGATATTGCTTTGTAAGTAAATACCACAACTTCTTTATCCATTTTTCAATTTCTGCGATGTTGAACTTGTACTGTAAACGAGGTTCTTGTAAACAGAGGCGTCCCAAACATTGGGGTGGCTGTGTCTTTTTGATTTTAATTTCCCTAAGCTATAAGACCATAAGTGGAAGTGCCCTAGGCTCTGTTGCTTTGTTTTTTAGATGTTTCAGGAAACACCATACACTTCTCCTGAGTGTCTGTTGGTAATTTACATCCCGCCCATCAGCATAACAAGGCTCCCAGTTCTCCATGGCCTGTCCTGCCTTTCTGGATTTTACACTTTTTTCAGATGGCCCTTTTGACCGGGGGGAAGTGAGACTTCATTGTAGTGCAGATTTCCTTTGCAAGCTTGCTTGGTTGGCCAAAAAGGGCGTATGCGTTTTTTCCTGAATATATTCAGGAAAAAACGCATACGCCCTTTTTGGCCAAGTGCATCATTGTGGACGTTCTGCCTCTTTTCCTATGCTTTCAATGCAATTCCAGTCTACCTCCTGAAATCGGTTTCCTGCAATTCTGCCCCGCTTTCAAGTCCTCTTGGCAGCCTTACTTCAGTCTATTTTTGGACGATAGCTGTCATTTATAACTCTGCAGGTTTGTGAATTACAGTGCCCCTGAGCTCTTTCTTCAACTCGCTTTCTTGTGAGCTGGCCGCAACACCGCAGGATGGCTTCAGGCCCTAATCTGGTTCCGGCACGGCACGCTGAGCCTTTGGTTATTTCCTCTTCCTGGTGGGAAATGAGAGTTAAATTTGCCCGTCCAGACACCTCCAGCTAATCTCTCATTGGTTCTCGCTATTCCTGTTCATCTTCCACAGAAATTGCAAACTGGGCCAAACAGGAGGTTAAAGGCGATGACTCTCCAAGTCGGGAGAGTGTTAGTAAAGCGTCTGGAATGTTGCAGCCGAGTACCAGGGGAGGAAAACTGAGACATATTTGAACACGTCTCCCGTTCACACGGATGATCATACTCTGGGTTCCACATGCATGTTTTAGCTGAAGGAAGAATACCTAAAACCTGGGTAGTTGAAAACCGTGGAATGGGTACCATGCAATATGACTTCAAAGGGTCTTCATTTGCTCACCGAACCTCTCCAATCCTATCACTGCTGCGTTTATGCCCCTGTACACATGCTTGATTCTCTTTCGGAGACATAGCAATCCATAGGTTTTAAGATACTTACTAGTCAGGTACATTCTTAGGCGTTTAATATGCGGTGTTGAGTCCATTTCGTTGAGCAAGGAGTAGCTCTTGTCTATTCCATATTTGGCTTAAGGAACTTTATCTGTGCTCATTTCAATCTCTGGTTTTATGCAGCACCCGAACTCACCTTTACCCTTAAGCAAGCATAAGTTGGTTTTCTAAATTTGAGACCCTGTTCTGTTCTGTAATTCAGTTCCTGTGTAGCCAAGTTTACATTCCGTGTATTAGTGATATCTTATGATGTTTCTTTTTCTGTGTGACTTATTTCAGTTAGAATCATCATACCTGAATCCACTCATTGTGCTGCTAAGGGCCTGATGACACAGATTTCATTGCTGAGTGATATTGCTTTGTAAGTAAATACCACAACTTCTTTATGCATTTTTCACTTTCTGCGATGTTGAACTTGTACTGTAAATGAGGTTCTTGTAAACAGAGCCGTTCCAAACTTTGGGGTGGCTGTGTCTTTTTGATTTTAATTTCCCTAAGCTATAGGACCATAAGTGGAAGTGCCCTAGGTTCTGTTGCTTTGTTTTTTAGATGTTTCAGGAAACACCATACACTTCTCCAGAGTGGTTGTTGGCAATTTACATCCCGCCCATCAGCATAACAAGGCTCCCAGTTCTCCATGGCCTGTCCTGCCTTTCTGGATTTTACACTTTTTTCAGATGGCCCTTTTGACCGGGGGGGAGTGAGACTTCATTGTAGTGCAGATTTCCTTTGCAAGCTTGCTTGGTTGGCCAAAAAGGGCGTATGCGTTTTTTCCTGAATATATTCAGGAAAAAACGCATACGCCCTTTTTGGCCAAGTGCATCATTGTGGACGTTCTGCCTCTTTTCCTATGCTTTCAATGCAATTCCAGTCTACCTCCTGAAATCGGTTTCCTGCAATTCTGCCCCGCTTTCAAGTCCTCTTGGCAGCCTTACTTCAGTCTATTTTTGGACGATAGCTGTCATTTATAACTCTGCAGGTTTGTGAATTACAGTGCCCCTGAGCTCTTTCTTCAACTCGCTTTCTTGTGAGCTGGCCGCAACACCGCAGGATGGCTTCAGGCCCTAATCTGGTTCCGGCACGGCACGCTGAGCCTTTGGTTATTTCCTCTTCCTGGTGGGAAATGAGAGTTAAATTTGCCCGTCCAGACACCTCCAGCTAGTCTCTCATTGGTTCTCGCTATTCCTGTTCATCTTCCACAGAAATTGCAAACTGGGCCAAACAGGAGGTTAAAGGCGATGACTCTCCAAGTCGGGAGAGTGTTAGTAAAGCGTCTGGAATGTTGCAGCCGAGTACCAGGGGAGGAAAACTGAGACATATTTGAACACGTCTCCCGTTCACACGGATGATCATACTCTGGGTTCCACATGCATGTTTTAGCTGAAGGAAGAATACCTAAAACCTGGGTAGTTGAAACCCGTGGAATGGGTACCATGCAATATGACTTCAAAGGGTCTTCATTTGCTCACCGAACCTCTCCAATCCTATCACTGCTGCGTTTATGCCCCTGTCCACATGCTTGATTCTCTTTCGGAGACATAGCAATCCATAGGTTTTAAGATACTTACTAGTCAGGTACATTCTTAGGCGTTTAATATGCGGTGTTGAGTCCATTTCGTTGAGCAAGGAGTAGCTCTTGTCTATTCCATATTTGGCTTAAGGAACTTTATCTGTGCTCATTTCAATCTCTGGTTTTATGCAGCACCCGAACTCACCTTTACCCTTAAGCAAGCATAAGTTGGTTTTCTAAATTTGAGACCCTGTTCTGTTCTGTAATTCAGTTCCTGTGTAGCCAAGTTTACATTCCGTGTATTACTGATATCTTATGATGTTTCTGTTTCTGTGTGACTTATTTCAGTTAGAATCATCATACCTGAATCCACTCATTGTGCTGCTAAGGGCCTGATGACACAGATTTCATTGCTGAGTGATATTGCTTTGTAAGTAAATACCACAACTTCTTTATCCATTTTTCACTTTCTGCGATGTTGAACTTGTACTGTAAATGAGGTTCTTGTAAACAGAGCCGTTCCAAACTTTGGGGTGGCTGTGTCTTTTTGATTTTAATTTCCCTAAGCTATAGGACCATAAGTGGAAGTGCCCTAGGTTCTGTTGCTTTGTTTTTTAGATGTTTCAGGAAACACCATACACTTCTCCCAAGTGGTTCTTGGCAATTTACATCCCGCCCATCAGCATAACAAGGTTCCCAGTTCTCCATGGCCTGTCCTGCCTTTCTGGATTTTACACTTTTTTCAGATGGCCCTTTTGACCGGGGGGAAGTGAGACTTCATTGTAGTGCAGATTTCCTTTGCAAGCTTGCTTGGTTGGCCAAAAAGGGCGTATGCGTTTTTTCCTGAATATATTCAGGAAAAAACGCATACGCCCTTTTTGGCCAAGTGCATCATTGTGGACGTTCTGCCTCTTTTCCTATGCTTTCAATGCAATTCCAGTCTACCTCCTGAAATCGGTTTCCTGCAATTCTGCCCCGCTTTCAAGTCCTCTTGGCAGCCTTACTTCAGTCTATTTTTGGACGATAGCTGTCATTTATAACTCTGCAGGTTTGTGAATTACAGTGCCCCTGAGCTCCTTTCTTCAACTCACTATCATTTGAGCTGGCCGCAACACCGCAGGATGGCTTCAGGCCCTAATCTGGTTCCGGCACGGCACGCTGAGCCTTTGGTTAATTCCTCTTCCTGGTGGGAAATGAGAGTTAAATTTGCCCGTCCAGACACCTCCAGCTAGTCTCTCATTGGTTCTCGCTATTCCTATTCATCTTCCGCAGAAATTGCAAACTGGGCCAAACAGGAGGTTAAAGGGACTGACTCTCCAAGTGGGGAGAGTGTTAGTAAAGCGTCTGGAATGTTGCACCCGAGTAACAGGGGAGGAAAACTGAGACATATTTGAACACGTCTCCCGATCACATGGTTGATCATACTCTAGGTTCTACATGCATGTTTTAGCTGAAGGAAGAATACCTTAAACCTGGGTATTTGAAACCCGTGGAATGGGTACCATGCAATATGACTTCAAAGGGTCTTCATTTGCTCACCGAACCTCTCCAATCCTATCACTGCTGCGTTTATGCCCCTGTACACATGCTTGATTCTCTTTCGGAGACATAGCAATCCATAGGTTTTAAGATACTTACTAGTCAGGTACATTCTTAGGCGTTTAATATGCGGTGTTGAGTCCATTTCGTTGAGCAAGGAGTAGCTCTTGTCTATTCCATATTTGGCTTAAGGAACTTTATCTGTGCTCATTTCAATCTCTGGTTTTATGCAGCACCCCAACTCACCTTTCCCCTTAAGCAAGCATAAGTTGGTTTTCTAAATTTGAGACCCTGTTCTGTTCTGCAATTCAGTTCTTGTGTAGCCAAGTTTACATTCCGTGTATTACTGATATCTTATGATGTTTCTTTTTCTGTGTGACTTATTTCAGTTAGAATCATCATACCTGAATCCACTCATTGTGCTGCTAAGGGCCTGATGACACAGATTTCATTGCTGAGTGATATTGCTTTGTAAGTAAATACCACAACTTCTTTATCCATTTTTCAATTTCTGCGATGTTGAACTTGTACTGTAAACGAGGTTCTTGTAAACAGAGCCGTTCGAAACTTTGCGGTGGCTGTGTCTTTTTGATTTTAAATTCCCTAAGCTATAGGACCATAAGTGGAAGTGCCGTAGGGTCTGTTGCTTTGTATTTTAGATGTTTCAGGAAACACTATACACTTCTCCTGAGTGGTTGTTGGCAATTTACATACCGCCCATCAGCATAACAAGGCTCCCAGTTCTCCATGGCCTGTCCTGCCTTTCTGGATTTTACACTTTTTTCAGATGGCCCTTTTGACCGGGGGGAAGTGAGACTTCATTGTAGTTCAGATTTCCTTTGCAGGCTTGCTCGGTTGGCCAAAAAGGGCGTATGCGTTTTTTCCTGAATATATTCAGGAAAAAACGCATACGCCCTTTTTGGCCAAGTGCATCATTGTGGACGTTCTGCCTCTTTTCCTATGCTTTCAATGCAATTCCAGTCTACCTCCTGAAATCGGTTTCCTGCAATTCTGCCCCGCTTTCAAGTCCTCTTGGCAGCCTTACTTCAGTCTATTTTTGGACGATAGCTGTCATTTATAACTCTGCAGGTTTGTGAATTACAGTGCCCCTGAGCTCCTTTCTTCAACTCGCTTTCTTGTGACCTGGCCGCAACACCGCAGGATGGCTTCAGGCCCTAATCTGGTTCCGGCACGGCACACTGAGCCTTTGGTTATTTCCTCTTCCTGGTGGGAAATGAGAGTTAAATTTGCCCGTCCAGACACCTCCAGCTAGCCTCTCATTGGTTCTCGCTATTCCTGTTCATCTTCCGCAGAAATTGCAAACTGGGCCAAACAGGAGGTTAAAGGCGCTGACTTTCCAAGTGGGGAGAGTGTTAGTAAAGCGTCTAGAATGTTGCACCCGAGTACCAGGGGAGGAAAACTGAGACATATTTGAACACGTCTCCCATTCACATGGTTGATCATACTTGGGTTCCACATGCATGTTTTAGCTGAAGGAAGAATACCTAAAACCTGGGTAGTTGAAACACGTGGAAGGGTACCATGCAATATGACTTCAAAGGGTCTTCATTTGCTCACCGAACCTCTCCAATCCTATCACTGCTGCGTTTATGCCCCTGTACACATGCTTGATTCTCTTTCGGAGACATAGCAATCCATAGGTTTTAAGATACTTACTAGTCAGGTACATTCTTAGGCGTTTAATATGCGGTGTTGAGTCCATTTCGTTGAGCAAGAAGTAGCTCTTGTCTATTCCATATTTGGCTTAAGGAACTTTATCTGTACTCATTTCAATCTCTGGTTTTATGCAGCACCCCAACTCACCTTTCCCCTTAAGCAAGCATAAGTTGGTTTTCTAAATTTGAGACCTTGTTCTGTTCTGTAATTCAGTTCCTGTGTAGCCAAGTTTACATTCCGTGTATTACTGATATCTTATGATGTTTCTTTTTCTGTGTGACTTATTTCAGTTAGAATCATCATACCTGAATCCACTCATTGTGCTGCTAAGGGCCTGATGACACAGATTTCATTGCTGAGTGATATTGCTTTGTAAGTAAATACCACAACTTCTTTATCCATTTTTCACTTTCTGCGATGTTGAACTTGTACTGTAAATGAGGTTCTTGTAAACAGAGCCGTTCCAAACTTTGGGGTGGCTGTGTCTTTTTGATTTTAATTTCCCTAAGCTATAGGACCATAAGTGGAAGTGCCCTAGGTTCTGTTGCTTTGTTTTTTAGATGTTTCAGGAAACACCATACACTTCTCCCAAGTGGTTCTTGGCAATTTACATCCCGCCCATCAGCATAACAAGGCTCCCAGTTCTCCATGGCCTGTCCTGCCTTTCTGGATTTTACACTTTTTTCAGATGGCCCTTTTGACCGGGGGGAAGTGAGACTTCATTGTAGTGCAGATTTCCTTTGCAAGCTTGCTTGGTTGGCCAAAAAGGGCGTATGCGTTTTTTCCTGAATATATTCAGGAAAAAACGCATACGCCCTTTTTGGCCAAGTGCATCATTGTGGACGTTCTGCCTCTTTTCCTATGCTTTCAATGCAATTCCAGTCTACCTCCTGAAATCGGTTTCCTGCAATTCTGCCCCGCTTTCAAGTCCTCTTGGCAGCCTTACTTCAGTCTATTTTTGGACGATAGCTGTCATTTATAACTCTGCAGGTTTGTGAATTACAGTGCCCCTGAGCTCTTTCTTCAACTCGCTTTCTTGTGAGCTGGCCGCAACACCGCAGGATGGCTTCAGGCCCTAATCTGGTTCCGGCACGGCACGCTGAGCCTTTGGTTATTTCCTCTTCCTGGTGGGAAATGAGAGTTAAATTTGCCCGTCCAGACACCTCCAGCTAGCCTCTCATTGGTTCTCGCTCTTCCTGTTCATCTTCCGCAGAAATTGCAAACTGGGCCAAACAGGAGGTTAAAGGCGCTGACTCTCCAAGTGGGGAGAGTGTTAGTAAAGCGTCTGGAATGTTGCACCCGAGTTCCAGGGGAGGAAAACTGAGACATATTTGAACACGTCTCCCATTCACATGGTTGATCATACTTGGGTTCCACATGCATGTTTTAGCTGAAGGAAGAATACCTAAAACCTGGGTAGTTGAAACCCGTGGAATGGGTACCATGCAATATGACTTCAAAGGGTCTTCATTTGCTCACCGCACCTCTCCAATCCTATCACTGCTGCGTTTATGCCCCTGTACACATGCTTGATTCTCTTTCGGAGACATAGCAATCCATAGGTTTTAAGATACTTACTAGTCAGGTACATTCCTAGGCGTTTAATATGGGGGTTGAGTCCATTTCGTTGAGCAAGGAGTAGCTCTTGTCTATTCCATATTTGGCTTAAGGAACTTTATCTGTGCTCATTTCAATCTCTGGTTTTATGCAGCACCCCAACTCACCTTTCCCCTTAAGCAAGCATAAATTGGTTTTCTAAATTTGAGACCCTGTTCTGTTCTGTAATTCAGTTCCTGTGTAGCCAAGTTTACATTCCGTGTATTACTGATATCTTATGATGTTTCTTTTTCTGTGTGACTTATTTCAGTTAGAATCATCATACCTGAATCCACTCATTGTGCTGCTAAGGGCCTGATGACACAGATTTCATTGCTGAGTGATATTGCTTTGTAAGTAAATACCACAACTTCTTTATCCATTTTTCAATTTCTGCGATGTTGAACTTGTACTGTAAACGAGGTTCTTGTAAACAGAGGCGTCCCAAACATTGGGGTGGCTGTGTCTTTTTGATTTTAATTTCCCTAAGCTATAAGACCATAAGTGGAAGTGCCCTAGGCTCTGTTGCTTTGTTTTTTAGATGTTTCAGGAAACACCATACACTTCTCCTGAGTGTCTGTTGGTAATTTACATCCCGCCCATCAGCATAACAAGGCTCCCAGTTCTCCATGGCCTGTCCTGCCTTTCTGGATTTTACACTTTTTTCAGATGGCCCTTTTGACCGGGGGGAAGTGAGACTTCATTGTAGTGCAGATTTCCTTTGCAAGCTTGCTTGGTTGGCCAAAAAGGGCGTATGCGTTTTTTCCTGAATATATTCAGGAAAAAACGCATACACCCTTTTTGGCCAAGTGCATCATTGTGGACGTTCTGCCTCTTTTCCTATGCTTTCAATGCAATTCCAGTCTACCTCCTGAAATCGGTTTCCTGCAATTCTGCCCCGCTTTCAAGTCCTCTTGGCAGCCTTACTTCAGTCTATTTTTGGACGATAGCTGTCATTTATAACTCTGCAGGTTTGTGAATTACAGTGCCCCTGAGCTCTTTCTTCAACTCGCTTTCTTGTGAGCTGGCCGCAACACCGCAGGATGGCTTCAGGCCCTAATCTGGTTCCGGCACGGCACGCTGAGCCTTTGGTTATTTCCTCTTCCTGGTGGGAAATGAGAGTTAAATTTGCCCGTCCAGACACCTCCAGCTAATCTCTCATTGGTTCTCGCTATTCCTGTTCATCTTCCACAGAAATTGCAAACTGGGCCAAACAGGAGGTTAAAGGCGATGACTCTCCAAGTCGGGAGAGTGTTAGTAAAGCGTCTGGAATGTTGCAGCCGAGTACCAGGGGAGGAAAACTGAGACATATTTGAACACGTCTCCCGTTCACACGGATGATCATACTCTGGGTTCCACATGCATGTTTTAGCTGAAGGAAGAATACCTAAAACCTGGGTAGTTGAAACCCGTGGAATGGGTACCATGCAATATGACTTCAAAGGGTCTTCATTTGCTCACCGAACCTCTCCAATCCTATCACTGCTGCGTTTATGCCCCTGTACACATGCTTGATTCTCTTTCGGAGACATAGCAATCCATAGGTTTTAAGATACTTACTAGTCAGGTACATTCTTAGGCGTTTAATATGCGGTGTTGAGTCCATTTCGTTGAGCAAGGAGTAGCTCTTGTCTATTCCATATTTGGCTTAAGGAACTTTATCTGTGCTCATTTCAATCTCTGGTTTTATGCAGCACCCGAACTCACCTTTACCCTTAAGCAAGCATAAGTTGGTTTTCTAAATTTGAGACCCTGTTCTGTTCTGTAATTCAGTTCCTGTGTAGCCAAGTTTACATTCCGTGTATTAGTGATATCTTATGATGTTTCTTTTTCTGTGTGACTTATTTCAGTTAGAATCATCATACCTGAATCCACTCATTGTGCTGCTAAGGGCCTGATGACACAGATTTCATTGCTGAGTGATATTGCTTTGTAAGTAAATACCACAACTTCTTTATGCATTTTTCACTTTCTGCGATGTTGAACTTGTACTGTAAATGAGGTTCTTGTAAACAGAGCCGTTCCAAACTTTGGGGTGGCTGTGTCTTTTTGATTTTAATTTCCCTAAGCTATAGGACCATAAGTGGAAGTGCCCTAGGTTCTGTTGCTTTGTTTTTTAGATGTTTCAGGAAACACCATACACTTCTCCAGAGTGGTTGTTGGCAATTTACATCCCGCCCATCAGCATAACAAGGCTCCCAGTTCTCCATGGCCTGTCCTGCCTTTCTGGATTTTACACTTTTTTCAGATGGCCCTTTTGACCGGGGGGAAGTGAGACTTCATTGTAGTGCAGATTTCCTTTGCAAGCTTGCTTGGTTGGCCAAAAAGGGCGTATGCGTTTTTTCCTGAATATATTCAGGAAAAAACGCATACGCCCTTTTTGGCCAAGTGCATCATTGTGGACGTTCTGCCTCTTTTCCTATGCTTTCAATGCAATTCCAGTCTACCTCCTGAAATCGGTTTCCTGCAATTCTGCCCCGCTTTCAAGTCCTCTTGGCAGCCTTACTTCAGTCTATTTTTGGACGATAGCTGTCATTTATAACTCTGCAGGTTTGTGAATTACAGTGCCCCTGAGCTCTTTCTTCAACTCGCTTTCTTGTGAGCTGGCCGCAACACCGCAGGATGGCTTCAGGCCCTAATCTGGTTCCGGCACGGCACGCTGAGCCTTTGGTTATTTCCTCTTCCTGGTGGGAAATGAGAGTTAAATTTGCCCGTCCAGACACCTCCAGCTAGTCTCTCATTGGTTCTCGCTATTCCTGTTCATCTTTCACAGAAATTGCAAACTGGGCCAAACAGGAGGTTAAAGGCGATGACTCTCCAAGTCGGGAGAGTGTTAGTAAAGCGTCTGGAATGTTGCAGCCGAGTACCAGGGGAGGAAAACTGAGACATATTTGAACACGTCTCCCGTTCACACGGATGATCATACTCTGGGTTCCACATGCATGTTTTAGCTGAAGGAAGAATACCTAAAACCTGGGTAGTTGAAACCCGTGGAATGGGTACCATGCAATATGACTTCAAAGGGTCTTCATTTGCTCACCGAACCTCTCCAATCCTATCACTGCTGCGTTTATGCCCCTGTCCACATGCTTGATTCTCTTTCGGAGACATAGCAATCCATAGGTTTTAAGATACTTACTAGTCAGGTACATTCTTAGGCGTTTAATATGCGGTGTTGAGTCCATTTCGTTGAGCAAGGAGTAGCTCTTGTCTATTCCATATTTGGCTTAAGGAACTTTATCTGTGCTCATTTCAATCTCTGGTTTTATGCAGCACCCGAACTCACCTTTACCCTTAAGCAAGCATAAGTTGGTTTTCTAAATTTGAGACCCTGTTCTGTTCTGTAATTCAGTTCCTGTGTAGCCAAGTTTACATTCCGTGTATTACTGATATCTTATGATGTTTCTGTTTCTGTGTGACTTATTTCAGTTAGAATCATCATACCTGAATCCACTCATTGTGCTGCTAAGGGCCTGATGACACAGATTTCATTGCTGAGTGATATTGCTTTGTAAGTAAATACCACAACTTCTTTATGCATTTTTCACTTTCTGCGATGTTGAACTTGTACTGTAAATGAGGTTCTTGTAAACAGAGCCGTTCCAAACTTTGGGGTGGCTGTGTCTTTTTGATTTTAATTTCCCTAAGCTATAGGACCATAAGTGGAAGTGCCCTAGGTTCTGTTGCTTTGTTTTTTAGATGTTTCAGGAAACACCATACACTTCTCCAGAGTGGTTGTTGGCAATTTACATCCCGCCCATCAGCATAACAAGGCTCCCAGTTCTCCATGGCCTGTCCTGCCTTTCTGGATTTTACACTTTTTTCAGATGGCCCTTTTGACCGGGGGGAAGTGAGACTTCATTGTAGTGCAGATTTCCTTTGCAAGCTTGCTTGGTTGGCCAAAAAGGGCGTATGCGTTTTTTCCTGAATATATTCAGGAAAAAACGCATACGCCCTTTTTGGCCAAGTGCATCATTGTGGACGTTCTGCCTCTTTTCCTATGCTTTCAATGCAATTCCAGTCTACCTCCTGAAATCGGTTTCCTGCAATTCTGCCCCGCTTTCAAGTCCTCTTGGCAGCCTTACTTCAGTCTATTTTTGGACGATAGCTGTCATTTATAACTCTGCAGGTTTGTGAATTACAGTGCCCCTGAGCTCTTTCTTCAACTCGCTTTCTTGTGAGCTGGCCGCAACACCGCAGGATGGCTTCAGGCCCTAATCTGGTTCCGGCACGGCACGCTGAGCCTTTGGTTATTTCCTCTTCCTGGTGGGAAATGAGAGTTAAATTTGCCCGTCCAGACACCTCCAGCTAGTCTCTCATTGGTTCTCGCTATTCCTGTTCATCTTCCACAGAAATTGCAAACTGGGCCAAACAGGAGGTTAAAGGCGATGACTCTCCAAGTCGGGAGAGTGTTAGTAAAGCGTCTGGAATGTTGCAGCCGAGTACCAGGGGAGGAAAACTGAGACATATTTGAACACGTCTCCCGTTCACACGGATGATCATACTCTGGGTTCCACATGCATGTTTTAGCTGAAGGAAGAATACCTAAAACCTGGGTAGTTGAAACCCGTGGAATGGGTACCATGCAATATGACTTCAAAGGGTCTTCATTTGCTCACCGAACCTCTCCAATCCTATCACTGCTGCGTTTATGCCCCTGTCCACATGCTTGATTCTCTTTCGGAGACATAGCAATCCATAGGTTTTAAGATACTTACTAGTCAGGTACATTCTTAGGCGTTTAATATGCGGTGTTGAGTCCATTTCGTTGAGCAAGGAGTAGCTCTTGTCTATTCCATATTTGGCTTAAGGAACTTTATCTGTGCTCATTTCAATCTCTGGTTTTATGCAGCACCCGAACTCACCTTTACCCTTAAGCAAGCATAAGTTGGTTTTCTAAATTTGAGACCCTGTTCTGTTCTGTAATTCAGTTCCTGTGTAGCCAAGTTTACATTCCGTGTATTACTGATATCTTATGATGTTTCTGTTTCTGTGTGACTTATTTCAGTTAGAATCATCATACCTGAATCCACTCATTGTGCTGCTAAGGGCCTGATGACACAGATTTCATTGCTGAGTGATATTGCTTTGTAAGTAAATACCACAACTTCTTTATCCATTTTTCACTTTCTGCGATGTTGAACTTGTACTGTAAATGAGGTTCTTGTAAACAGAGCCGTTCCAAACTTTGGGGTGGCTGTGTCTTTTTGATTTTAATTTCCCTAAGCTATAGGACCATAAGTGGAAGTGCCCTAGGTTCTGTTGCTTTGTTTTTTAGATGTTTCAGGAAACACCATACACTTCTCCCAAGTGGTTCTTGGCAATTTACATCCCGCCCATCAGCATAACAAGGTTCCCAGTTCTCCATGGCCTGTCCTGCCTTTCTGGATTTTACACTTTTTTCAGATGGCCCTTTTGACCGGGGGGAAGTGAGACTTCATTGTAGTGCAGATTTCCTTTGCAAGCTTGCTTGGTTGGCCAAAAAGGGCGTATGCGTTTTTTCCTGAATATATTCAGGAAAAAACGCATACGCCCTTTTTGGCCAAGTGCATCATTGTGGACGTTCTGCCTCTTTTCCTATGCTTTCAATGCAATTCCAGTCTACCTCCTGAAATCGGTTTCCTGCAATTCTGCCCCGCTTTCAAGTCCTCTTGGCAGCCTTACTTCAGTCTATTTTTGGACGATAGCTGTCATTTATAACTCTGCAGGTTTGTGAATTACAGTGCCCCTGAGCTCCTTTCTTCAACTCACTATCATTTGAGCTGGCCGCAACACCGCAGGATGGCTTCAGGCCCTAATCTGGTTCCGGCACGGCACGCTGAGCCTTTGGTTAATTCCTCTTCCTGGTGGGAAATGAGAGTTAAATTTGCCCGTCCAGACACCTCCAGCTAGTCTCTCATTGGTTCTCGCTATTCCTATTCATCTTCCGCAGAAATTGCAAACTGGGCCAAACAGGAGGTTAAAGGGACTGACTCTCCAAGTGGGGAGAGTGTTAGTAAAGCGTCTGGAATGTTGCACCCGAGTAACAGGGGAGGAAAACTGAGACATATTTGAACACGTCTCCCGATCACATGGTTGATCATACTCTAGGTTCTACATGCATGTTTTAGCTGAAGGAAGAATACCTTAAACCTGGGTATTTGAAACCCGTGGAATGGGTACCATGCAATATGACTTCAAAGGGTCTTCATTTGCTCACCGAACCTCTCCAATCCTATCACTGCTGCGTTTATGCCCCTGTACACATGCTTGATTCTCTTTCGGAGACATAGCAATCCATAGGTTTTAAGATACTTACTAGTCAGGTACATTCTTAGGCGTTTAATATGCGGTGTTGAGTCCATTTCGTTGAGCAAGGAGTAGCTCTTGTCTATTCCATATTTGGCTTAAGGAACTTTATCTGTGCTCATTTCAATCTCTGGTTTTATGCAGCACCCCAACTCACCTTTCCCCTTAAGCAAGCATAAGTTGGTTTTCTAAATTTGAGACCCTGTTCTGTTCTGCAATTCAGTTCTTGTGTAGCCAAGTTTACATTCCGTGTATTACTGATATCTTATGATGTTTCTTTTTCTGTGTGACTTATTTCAGTTAGAATCATCATACCTGAATCCACTCATTGTGCTGCTAAGGGCCTGATGACACAGATTTCATTGCTGAGTGATATTGCTTTGTAAGTAAATACCACAACTTCTTTATCCATTTTTCACTTTCTGCGATGTTGAACTTGTACTGTAAATGAGGTTCTTGTAAACAGAGCCGTTCCAATCTTTGGGGTGGCTGTGTCTTTTTGATTTTAATTTCCCTAAGCTATAGGACCATAAGTGGAAGTGCCCTAGGTTCTGTTGCTTTGTTTTTTAGATGTTTCAGGAAACACCATACACTTCTCCCAAGTGGTTCTTGGCAATTTACATCCCGCCCATCAGCATAACAAGGTTCCCAGTTCTCCATGGCCTGTCCTGCCTTTCTGGATTTTACACTTTTTTCAGATGGCCCTTTTGACCGGGGGGAAGTGAGACTTCATTGTAGTGCAGATTTCCTTTGCAAGCTTGCTTGGTTGGCCAAAAAGGGCGTATGCGTTTTTTCCTGAATATATTCAGGAAAAAACGCATACGCCCTTTTTGGCCAAGTGCATCATTGTGGACGTTCTGCCTCTTTTCCTATGCTTTCAATGCAATTCCAGTCTACCTCCTGAAATCGGTTTCCTGCAATTCTGCCCCGCTTTCAAGTCCTCTTGGCAGCCTTACTTCAGTCTATTTTTGGACGATAGCTGTCATTTATAACTCTGCAGGTTTGTGAATTACAGTGCCCCTGAGCTCCTTTCTTCAACTCGCTTTCTTGTGACCTGGCCGCAACACCGCAGGATGGCTTCAGGCCCTAATCTGGTTCCGGCACGGCACACTGAGCCTTTGGTTATTTCCTCTTCCTGGTGGGAAATGAGAGTTAAATTTGCCCGTCCAGACACCTCCAGCTAGCCTCTCATTGGTTCTCGCTATTCCTGTTCATCTTCCGCAGAAATTGCAAACTGGGCCAAACAGGAGGTTAAAGGCGCTGACTTTCCAAGTGGGGAGAGTGTTAGTAAAGCGTCTGGAATGTTGCACCCGAGTACCAGGGGAGGAAAACTGAGACATATTTGAACACGTCTCCCATTCACATGGTTGATCATACTTGGGTTCCACATGCATGTTTTAGCTGAAGGAAGAATACCTAAAACCTGGGTAGTTGAAACCCGTGGAATGGGTACCATGCAATATGACTTCAAAGGGTCTTCATTTGCTCACCGAACCTCTCCAATCCTATCACTGCTGCGTTTATGCACCTGTACACATGCTTGATTCTCTTTCGGAGACATAGCAATCCATAGGTTTTAAGATACTTACTAGTCAGGTACATTCTTAGGCGTTTAATATGCGGTGTTGAGTCCATTTCGTTGAGCAAGGAGTAGCTCTTGTCTATTCCATATTTGGCTTAAGGAACTTTATCTGTGCTCATTTCAATCTCTGGTTTTATGCAGCACCCCAACTCACCTTTCCCCTTAAGCAAGCATAAGTTGGTTTTCTAAATTTGAGACCTTGTTCTGTTCTGTAATTCAGTTCCTGTGTAGCCAAGTTTACATTCCGTGTATTACTGATATCTTATGATGTTTCTTTTTCTGTGTGACTTATTTCAGTTAGAATCATCATACCTGAATCCACTCATTGTGCTGCTAAGGGCCTGATGACACAGATTTCATTGCTGAGTGATATTGCTTTGTAAGTAAATACCACAACTTCTTTATCCATTTTTCACTTTCTGTGATGTTGAACTTGTACTGTAAACGAGGTTCTTGTAAACAGAGCCGTTCCGAACTTTGAGGTGGCTGTGTCTTTTTGATTTTAATTTCCCTAAGCTATAGGACCATAAGTGGAAGTGCCCTAGGTTCTGTTGCTTTGTTTTTTAGATGTTTCAGGAAACACCATACACTTCTCCCGAGTGGTTGTTGGCAATTTACATCCCGCCCATCAGCATAACAAGGCTCCCAGTTCTCCATGGCCTGTCCTGCCTTTCTGGATTTTACACTTTTTTCAGATGGCCCTTTTGACCGGGGGGAAGTGAGACTTCATTGTAGTGCAGATTTCCTTTGCAAGCTTGCTTGGTTGGCCAAAAAGGGCGTATGCGTTTTTTCCTGAATATATTCAGGAAAAAACGCATACGCCCTTTTTGGCCAAGTGCATCATTGTGGACGTTCTGCCTCTTTTCCTATGCTTTCAATGCAATTCCAGTCTACCTCCTGAAATCGGTTTCCTGCAATTCTGCCCCGCTTTCAAGTCCTCTTGGCAGCCTTACTTCAGTCTATTTTTGGACGATAGCTGTCATTTATAACTCTGCAGGTTTGTGAATTACAGTGCCCCTGAGCTCCTTTCTTCAACTCGCTTTCTTGTGAGCTGGCCGCAACACCGCAGGATGGCTTCAGGCCCTAATCTGGTTCCGGCACGGCACGCTGAGCCTTTGGTTAATTCCTCTTCCTGGTGGGAAATGAGAGTTAAATTTGCCCGTCCAGACACCTCCAGCTAGCCTCTCATTGGTTCTCGCTATTCCTGTTCATCTTCCGCAGAAATTGCAAACTGGGCCAAACAGGAGGTTAAAGGCGCTGACTCTCCAAGTGGGGAGAGTGTTAGTAAAGCGTCTGGAATGTTGCACCCGAGTTCCAGGGGAGGAAAACTGAGACATATTTGAACACGTCTCCCATTCACATGGTTGATCATACTTGGGTTCCACATGCATGTTTTAGCTGAAGGAAGAATACCTAAAACCTGGGTAGTTGAAACCCGTGGAATGGGTACCATGCAATATGACTTCAAAGGGTCTTCATTTGCTCACCGCACCTCTCCAATCCTATCACTGCTGCGTTTATGCCCCTGTACACATGCTTGATTCTCTTTCGGAGACATAGCAATCCATAGGTTTTAAGATACTTACTAGTCAGGTACATTCCTAGGCGTTTAATATGGGGTGTTGAGTCCATTTCGTTGAGCAAGGAGTAGCTCTTGTCTATTCCATATTTGGCTTAAGGAACTTTATCTGTGCTCATTTCAATCTCTGGTTTTATGCAGCACCCCAACTCACCTTTCCCCTTAAGCAAGCATAAATTGGTTTTCTAAATTTGAGACCCTGTTCTGTTCTGTAATTCAGTTCCTGTGTAGCCAAGTTTACATTCCGTGTATTACTGATATCTTATGATGTTTCTGTTTCTGTGTGACTTATTTCAGTTAGAATCATCATACCTGAATCCACTCATTGTGCTGCTAAGGGCCTGATGACACAGATTTCATTGCTGAGTGATATTGCTTTGTAAGTAAATACCACAACTTCTTTATCCATTTTTCAATTTCTGCGATGTTGAACTTGTACTGTAAACGAGGTTCTTGTAAACAGAGGCGTCCCAAACATTGGGGTGGCTGTGTCTTTTTGATTTTAATTTCCCTAAGCTATAAGACCATAAGTGGCAGTGCCCTAGGCTCTGTTGCTTTGTTTTTTAGATGTTTCAGGAAACACCATACACTTCTCCTGAGTGTCTGTTGGTAATTTACATCCCGCCCATCAGCATAACAAGGCTCCCAGTTCTCCATGGCCTGTCCTGCCTTTCTGGATTTTACACTTTTTTCAGATGGCCCTTTTGACCGGGGGGAAGTGAGACTTCATTGTAGTGCAGATTTCCTTTGCAAGCTTGCTTGGTTGGCCAAAAAGGGCGTATGCGTTTTTTCCTGAATATATTCAGGAAAAAACGCATACGCCCTTTTTGGCCAAGTGCATCATTGTGGACGTTCTGCCTCTTTTCCTATGCTTTCAATGCAATTCCAGTCTACCTCCTGAAATCGGTTTCCTGCAATTCTGCCCCGCTTTCAAGTCCTCTTGGCAGCCTTACTTCAGTCTATTTTTGGACGATAGCTGTCATTTATAACTCTGCAGGTTTGTGAATTACAGTGCCCCTGAGCTCTTTCTTCAACTCGCTTTCTTGTGAGCTGGCCGCAACACCGCAGGATGGCTTCAGGTCCTAATCTGCTTCCGGCACGGCACGCTGAGCCTTTGGTTATTTCCTCTTCCTGGTGGGAAATGAGAGTTAAATTTGCCCGTCCAGACACCTCCAGCTAATCTGTCATTGGTTCTCGCTATTCCTGTTCATCTTCCACAGAAATTGCAAACTGGGCCAAACAGGAGGTTAAAGGCGATGACTCTCCAAGTCGGGAGAGTGTTAGTAAAGCGTCTGGAATGTTGCAGCCGAGTACCAGGGGAGGAAAACTGAGACATATTTGAACACGTCTCCCGTTCACACAGATGATCATACTCTGGGTTCCACATGCATGTTTTAGCTGAAGGAAGAATACCTAAAACCTGGGTAGTTGAAACCCGTGGAATGGGTACCATGCAATATGACTTCAAAGGGTCTTCATTTGCTCACCGAACCTCTCCAATCCTATCACTGCTGCGTTTATGCCCCTGTACACATGCTTGATTCTCTTTCGGAGACATAGCAATCCATAGGTTTTAAGATACTTACTAGTCAGGTACATTCTTAGGCGTTTAATATGCGGTGTTGAGTCCATTTCGTTGAGCAAGGAGTAGCTCTTGTCTATTCCATATTTGGCTTAAGGAACTTTATCTGTGCTCATTTCAATCTCTGGTTTTATGCAGCACCCGAACTCACCTTTACCCTTAAGCAAGCATAAGTTGGTTTTCTAAATTTGAGACCCTGTTCTGTTCTGTAATTCAGTTCCTGTGTAGCCAAGTTTACATTCCGTGTATTAGTGATATCTTATGATGTTTCTTTTTCTGTGTGACTTATTTCAGTTAGAATCATCATACCTGAATCCACTCATTGTGCTGCTAAGGGCCTGATGACACAGATTTCATTGCTGAGTGATATTGCTTTGTAAGTAAATACCACAACTTCTTTATCCATTTTTCACTTTCTGAGATGTTGAACTTGTACTGTAAATGAGGTTCTTGTAAACAGAGCCGTTCCAAACTTTGGGGTGGCTGTGTCTTTTTGATTTTAATTTCCCTAAGCTCTAGGACCATAAGTGGAAGTGCCCTAGGTTCTGTTGCTTTGTTTTTTAGATGTTTCAGGAAACACCATACACTTCTCCAGAGTGGTTGTTGGCAATTTACATCCCACCCATCAGCATAACAAGGCTCCCAGTTCTCCATGGCCTGTCCTGCCTTTCTGGATTTTACACTTTTTTCAGATGGCCCTTTTGACCGGGGGGAAGTGAGACTTCATTGTAGTGCAGATTTCCTTTGCAAGCTTGCTTGGTTGGCCAAAAAGGGCGTATGCGTTTTTTCCTGAATATATTCAGGAAAAAACGCATACGCCCTTTTTGGCCAAGTGCATCATTGTGGACGTTCTGCCTCTTTTCCTATGCTTTCAATGCAATTCCAGTCTACCTCCTGAAATCGGTTTCCTGCAATTCTGCCCCGCTTTCAAGTCCTCTTGGCAGCCTTACTTCAGTCTATTTTTGGACGATAGCTGTCATTTATAACTCTGCAGGTTTGTGAATTACAGTGCCCCTGAGCTCTTTCTTCAACTCGCTTTCTTGTGAGCTGGCCGCAACACCGCAGGATGGCTTCAGGCCCTAATCTGGTTCCGGCACGGCACGCTGAGCCTTTGGTTATTTCCTCTTCCTGGTGGGAAATGAGAGTTAAATTTGCCCGTCCAGACACCTCCAGCTAGTCTCTCATTGGTTCTCGCTATTCCTGTTCATCTTCCACAGAAATTGCAAACTGGGCCAAACAGGAGGTTAAAGGCGATGACTCTCCAAGTCGGGAGAGTGTTAGTAAAGCGTCTGGAATGTTGCACCCGAGTACCAGGGGAGGAAAACTGAGACATATTTGAACACGTCTCCCGTTCACACGGATGATCATACTCTGGGTTCCACATGCATGTTTTAGCTGAAGGAAGAATACCTAAAACCTGGGTAGTTGAAACCCGTGGAATGGGTACCATGCAATATGACTTCAAAGGGTCTTCATTTGCTCACCGAACCTCTCCAATCCTATCACTGCTGCGTTTATGCCCCTGTACACATGCTTGATTCTCTTTCGGAGACATAGCAATCCATAGGTTTTAAGATACTTACTAGTCAGGTACATTCTTAGGCGTTTAATATGCGGTGTTGAGTCCATTTCGTTGAGCAAGGAGTAGCTCTTGTCTATTCCATATTTGGCTTAAGGAACTTTATCTGTGCTCATTTCAATCTCTGGTTTTATGCAGCACCCGAACTCACCTTTACCCTTAAGCAAGCATAAGTTGGTTTTCTAAATTTGAGACCCTGTTCTGTTCTGTAATTCAGTTCCTGTGTAGCCAAGTTTACATTCCGTGTATTACTGATATCTTATGATGTTTCTGTTTCTGTGTGACTTATTTCAGTTAGAATCATCATACCTGAATCCACTCATTGTGCTGCTAAGGGCCTGATGACACAGATTTCATTGCTGAGTGATATTGCTTTGTAAGTAAATACCACAACTTCTTTATCCATTTTTCACTTTCTGCGATGTTGAACTTGTACTGTAAATGAGGTTCTTGTAAACAGAGCCGTTCCAAACTTTGGGGTGGCTGTGTCTTTTTGATTTTAATTTCCCTAAGCTATAGGACCATAAGTGGAAGTGCCCTAGGTTCTGTTGCTTTGTTTTTTAGATGTTTCAGGAAACACCATACACTTCTCCCAAGTGGTTCTTCGCAATTTACATCCTGCCCATCAGCATAACAAGGTTCCCAGTTCTCCATGGCCTGTCCTGCCTTTCTGGATTTTACACTTTTTTCAGATGGCCCTTTTGACTGGGGGATGTGAGACTTCATTGTAGTGCAGATTTCCTTTGCAAGCTTGCTTGGTTGGCCAAAAAGGGCGTATGCGTTTTTTCCTGAATATATTCAGGAAAAAACGCATACGCCCTTTTTGGCCAAGTGCATCATTGTGGACGTTCTGCCTCTTTTCCTATGCTTTCAATGCAATTCCAGTCTACCTCCTGAAATCGGTTTCCTGCAATTCTGCCCCGCTTTCAAGTCCTCTTGGCAGCCTTACTTCAGTCTATTTTTGGACGATAGCTGTCATTTATAACTCTGCAGGTTTGTGAATTACAGTGCCCCTGAGCTCCTTTCTTCAACTCACTATCATTTGAGCTGGCCGCAACACCGCAGGATGGCTTCAGGCCCTAATCTGGTTCCGGCACGGCACACTGAGCCTTTGGTTATTTCCTCTTCCTGGTGGGAAATGAGAGTTAAATTTGCCCGTCCAGACACCTCTAGCTAGCCTCTCATTGGTTCTCGCTATTCCTGTTCATCTTCCGCAGAAATTGCAAACTGGGCCAAACAGGAGGTTAAAGGCGCTGACTTTCCAAGTGGGGAGAGTGTTAGTAAAGCGTCTAGAATGTTGCACCCGAGTACCAGGGGAGGAAAACTGAGACATATTTGAACACGTCTCCCATTCACATGGTTGATCATACTTGGGTTCCACATGCATGTTTTAGCTGAAGGAAGAATACCTAAAACCTGGGTAGTTGAAACCCGTGGAAGGGTACCATGCAATATGACTTCAAAGGGTCTTCATTTGCTCACCGAACCTCTCCAATCCTATCACTGCTGCGTTTATGCCCCTGTACACATGCTTGATTCTCTTTCGGAGACATAGCAATCCATAGGTTTTAAGATACTTACTAGTCAGGTACATTCTTAGGCGTTTAATATGCGGTGTTGAGTCCATTTCATTGAGCAAGAAGTAGCTCTTGTCTATTCCATATTTGGCTTAAGGAACTTTATCTGTACTCATTTCAATCTCTGGTTTTATGCAGCACCCCAACTCACCTTTCCCCTTAAGCAAGCATAAGTTGGTTTTCTAAGTTTGAGACCTTGTTCTGTTCTGTAATTCAGTTCCTGTGTAGCCAAGTTTACATTCCGTGTATTACTGATATCTTATGATGTTTCTTTTTCTGTGTGACTTATTTCAGTTAGAATCATCATACCTGAATCCACTCATTGTGCTGCTAAGGGCCTGATGACACAGATTTCATTGCTGAGTGATATTGCTTTGTAAGTAAATACCACAACTTCTTTATTCATTTTTCACTTTCTGCGATGTTGAACTTGTACTGTAAACGAGGTTCTTGTAAACAGAGGCGTCCCAAACTTTGGGGTGGCTGTGTCTTTTTGATTTTAATTTCCCTAAGCTATAGGACCATAAGTGGAAGTGCCCTAGGTTCTGTTGCTTTGTTTTTTAGATGTTTCAGGAAACACCATACACTTCTCCCAAGTGGTTGTTGGCAATTTACATCCCGCCCATCAGCATAACAAGTCTCCCAGTTCTCCATGGCCTGTCCTGCCTTTCTGGATTTTACACTTTTTTCAGATGGCCCTTTTGACCGGGGGGAAGTGAGACTTCATTGTAGTGCAGATTTCCTTTGCAAGCTTGCTTGGTTGGCCAAAAAGGGCGTATGCGTTTTTTCCTGAATATATTCAGGAAAAAACGCATACGCCCTTTTTGGCCAAGTGCATCATTGTGGACGTTCTGCCTCTTTTCCTATGCTTTCAATGCAATTCCAGTCTACCTCCTGAAATCGGTTTCCTGCAATTCTGCCCCGCTTTCAAGTCCTCTTGGCAGCCTTACTTCAGTCTATTTTTGGACAATAGCTGTCATTTATAACTCTGCAGGTTTGTGAATTACAGTGCCCCTGAGCTCCTTTCTTCAACTCGCTTTCTTGTGAGCTGGCCGCAACACCGCAGGATGGCTTCAGGCCCTAATCTGGTTCCGGCACGGCACGCTGAGCCTTTGGTTAATTCCTCTTCCTGGTGGGAAATGAGAGTTAAATTTGCCCGTCCAGACACCTCCAGCTAGTCTCTCATTGGTTCTCGCTATTCCTGTTCATCTTCCGCAGAAATTGCAAACTGGGCCAAACAGGAGGTTAAAGGGACTGACTCTCCAAGTGGGGAGAGTGTTAGTAAAGCGTCTGGAATGTTGCACCCGAGTAACAGGGGAGGAAAACTGAGACATATTTGAACACGTCTCCCGATCACATGGTTGATCATACTCTAGGTTCCACATGCATGTTTTAGCTGAAGGAAGAATACCTTAAACCTGGGTATTTGAAACCCGTGGAATGGGTACCATGCAATATGACTTCAAAGGGTCTTCATTTGCTCACCGAACCTCTCCAATCCTATCACTGCTGCGTTTATGCCCCTGTACACATGCTTGATTCTCTTTCGGAGACATAGCAATCCATAGGTTTTAAGATACTTACTAGTCAGGTACATTCTTAGGCGTTTAATATGGGGTGTTGAGTCCATTTCGTTGAGCAAGGAGTAGCTCTTGCCTATTCCATATTTGGCTTAAGGAACTTTATCTGTGCTCATTTCAATCTCTGGTTTTATGCAGCACCCCAACTCACCTTTCCCCTTAAGCAAGCATAAGTTGGTTTTCTAAATTTGAGACCCTGTTCTGTTCTGCAATTCAGTTCCTGTGTAGCCAAGTTTACATTCCGTGTATTACTGATATCTTATGATGTTTCTTTTTCTGTGTGACTTATTTCAGTTAGAATCATCATACCTGAATCCACTCATTGTGCTGCTAAGGGCCTGATGACACAGATTTCATTGCTGAGTGATATTGCTTTGTAAGTAAATACCACAACTTCTTTATCCATTTTTCAATTTCTGCGATGTTGAACTTGTACTGTAAACGAGGTTCTTGTAAACAGAGCCGTTCGAAACTTTGGGGTGGCTGTGTCTTTTTGATTTTAAATTCCCTAAGCTATAGGACCATAAGTGGAAGTGCCGTAGGGTCTGTTGCTTTGTATTTTAGATGTTTCAGGAAACACCATACACTTCTCCTGAGTGGTTGTTGGCAATTTACATCCCGCCCATCAGCATAACAAGGCTCCCAGTTCTCCATGGCCTGTCCTGCCTTTCTGGATTTTACACTTTTTTCAGATGGCCCTTTTGACCGGGGGGAAGTGAGACTTCATTGTAGTTCAGATTTCCTTTGCAAGCTTGCTCGGTTGGCCAAAAAGGGCGTATGCGTTTTTTCCTGAATATATTCAGGAAAAAACGCATACGCCCTTTTTGGCCAAGTGCATCATTGTGGACGTTCTGCCTCTTTTCCTATGCTTTCAATGCAATTCCAGTCTACCTCCTGAAATCGGTTTCGTGCAATTCTGCCCCGCTTTCAAGTCCTCTTGGCAGCCTTACTTCAGTCTATTTTTGGACGATAGCTGTCATTTATAACTCTGCAGGTTTGTGAATTACAGTGCCCCTGAGCTCCTTTCTTCAACTCGCTTTCTTGTGACCTGGCCGCAACACCGCAGGATGGCTTCAGGCCCTAATCTGGTTCCGGCACGGCACACTGAGCCTTTGGTTATTTCCTCTTCCTGGTGGGAAATGAGAGTTCAATTTGCCCGTCCAGACACCTCCAGCTAGCCTCTCATTGGTTCTCGCTATTCCTGTTCATCTTCCGCAGAAATTGCAAACTGGGCCAAACAGGAGGTTAAAGGCGCTGACTTTCCAAGTGGGGAGAGTGTTAGTAAAGCGTCTAGAATGTTGCACCCGAGTACCAGGGGAGGAAAACTGAGACATATTTGAACACGTCTCCCATTCACATGGTTGATCATACTTGGGTTCCACATGCATGTTTTAGCTGAAGGAAGAATACCTAAAACCTGGGTAGTTGAAACCCGTGGAAGGGTACCATGCAATATGACTTCAAAGGGTCTTCATTTGCTCACCGAACCTCTCCAATCCTATCACTGCTGCGTTTATGCCCCTGTACACATGCTTGATTCTCTTTCGGAGACATAGCAATCCATAGGTTTTAAGATACTTACTAGTCAGGTACATTCTTAGGCGTTTAATATGCGGTGTTGAGTCCATTTCATTGAGCAAGAAGTAGCTCTTGTCTATTCCATATTTGGCTTAAGGAACTTTATCTGTACTCATTTCAATCTCTGGTTTTATGCAGCACCCCAACTCACCTTTCCCCTTAAGCAAGCATAAGTTGGTTTTCTAAGTTTGAGACCTTGTTCTGTTCTGTAATTCAGTTCCTGTGTAGCCAAGTTTACATTCCGTGTATTACTGATATCTTATGATGTTTCTTTTTCTGTGTGACTTATTTCAGTTAGAATCATCATACCTGAATCCACTCATTGTGCTGCTAAGGGCCTGATGACACAGATTTCATTGCTGAGTGATATTGCTTTGTAAGTAAATACCACAACTTCTTTATTCATTTTTCACTTTCTGCGATGTTGAACTTGTACTGTAAACGAGGTTCTTGTAAACAGAGGCGTCCCAAACTTTGGGGTGGCTGTGTCTTTTTGATTTTAATTTCCCTAAGCTATAGGACCATAAGTGGAAGTGCCCTAGGTTCTGTTGCTTTGTTTTTTAGATGTTTCAGGAAACACCATACACTTCTCCCGAGTGGTTGTTGGCAATTTACATCCCGCCCATCAGCATAACAAGGCTCCCAGTTCTCCATGGCCTGTCCTGCCTTTCTGGATTTTACACTTTTTTCAGATGGCCCTTTTGACCGGGGGGAAGTGAGACTTCATTGTAGTGCAGATTTCCTTTGCAAGCTTGCTTGGTTGGCCAAAAAGGGCATATGCGTTTTTTCCTGAATATATTCAGGAAAAAACGCATACGCCCTTTTTGGCCAAGTGCATCATTGTGGACGTTCTGCCTCTTTTCCTATGCTTTCAATGCAATTCCAGTCTACCTCCTGAAATCGGTTTCCTGCAATTCTGCCCCGCTTTCAAGTCCTCTTGGCAGCCTTACTTCAGTCTATTTTTGGACAATAGCTGTCATTTATAACTCTGCAGGTTTGTGAATTACAGTGCCCCTGAGCTCCTTTCTTCAACTCGCTTTCTTGTGAGCTGGCCGCAACACCGCAGGATGGCTTCAGGCCCTAATGTGGTTCCGGCACGGCACGCTGAGCCTTTGGTTAATTCCTCTTCCTGGTGGGAAATGAGAGTTAAATTTGCCCGTCCAGACACCTCCAGCTAGTCTCTCATTGGTTCTCGCTATTCCTGTTCATCTTCCGCAGAAATTGCAAACTGGGCCAAACAGGAGGTTAAAGGGACTGACTCTCCAAGTGGGGAGAGTGTTAGTAAAGCGTCTGGAATGTTGCACCCGAGTAACAGGGGAGGAAAACTGAGACATATTTGAACACGTCTCCCGATCACATGGTTGATCATACTCTAGGTTCCACATGCATGTTTTAGCTGAAGGAAGAATACCTTAAACCTGGGTATTTGAAACCCGTGGAATGGGTACCATGCAATATGACTTCAAAGGGTCTTCATTTGCTCACCGAACCTCTCCAATCCTATCACTGCTGCGTTTATGCCCCTGTACACATGCTTGATTCTCTTTCGGAGACATAGCAATCCATAGGTTTTAAGATACTTACTAGTCAGGTACATTCTTAGGCGTTTAATATGGGGTGTTGAGTCCATTTCGTTGAGCAAGGAGTAGCTCTTGCCTATTCCATATTTGGCTTAAGGAACTTTATCTGTGCTCATTTCAATCTCTGGTTTTATGCAGCACCCCAACTCACCTTTCCCCTTAAGCAAGCATAAGTTGGTTTTCTAAATTTGAGACCCTGTTCTGTTCTGCAATTCAGTTCCTGTGTAGCCAAGTTTACATTCCGTGTATTACTGATATCTTATGATGTTTCTTTTTCTGTGTGACTTATTTCAGTTAGAATCATCATACCTGAATCCACTCATTGTGCTGCTAAGGGCCTGATGACACAGATTTCATTGCTGAGTGATATTGCTTTGTAAGTAAATACCACAACTTCTTTATCCATTTTTCAATTTCTGCGATGTTGAACTTGTACTGTAAACGAGGTTCTTGTAAACAGAGCCGTTCGAAACTTTGGGGTGGCTGTGTCTTTTTGATTTTAAATTCCCTAAGCTATAGGACCATAAGTGGAAGTGCCGTAGGGTCTGTTGCTTTGTATTTTAGATGTTTCAGGAAACACCATACACTTCTCCTGAGTGGTTGTTGGCAATTTACATCCCGCCCATCAGCATAACAAGGCTCCCAGTTCTCCATGGCCTGTCCTGCCTTTCTGGATTTTACACTTTTTTCAGATGGCCCTTTTGACCGGGGGGAAGTGAGACTTCATTGTAGTTCAGATTTCCTTTGCAAGCTTGCTCGGTTGGCCAAAAAGGGCGTATGCGTTTTTTCCTGAATATATTCAGGAAAAAACGCATACGCCCTTTTTGGCCAAGTGCATCATTGTGGACGTTCTGCCTCTTTTCCTATGCTTTCAATGCAATTCCAGTCTACCTCCTGAAATCGGTTTCGTGCAATTCTGCCCCGCTTTCAAGTCCTCTTGGCAGCCTTACTTCAGTCTATTTTTGGACGATAGCTGTCATTTATAACTCTGCAGGTTTGTGAATTACAGTGCCCCTGAGCTCCTTTCTTCAACTCGCTTTCTTGTGACCTGGCCGCAACACCGCAGGATGGCTTCAGGCCCTAATCTGGTTCCGGCACGGCACACTGAGCCTTTGGTTATTTCCTCTTCCTGGTGGGAAATGAGAGTTAAATTTGCCCGTCCAGACACCTCCAGCTAGCCTCTCATTGGTTCTCGCTATTCCTGTTCATCTTCCGCAGAAATTGCAAACTGGGCCAAACAGGAGGTTAAAGGCGCTGACTTTCCAAGTGGGGAGAGTGTTAGTAAAGCGTCTAGAATGTTGCACCCGAGTACCAGGGGAGGAAAACTGAGACATATTTGAACACGTCTCCCATTCACATGGTTGATCATACTTGGGTTCCACATGCATGTTTTAGCTGAAGGAAGAATACCTAAAACCTGGGTAGTTGAAACCCGTGGAAGGGTACCATGCAATATGACTTCAAAGGGTCTTCATTTGCTCACCGAACCTCTCCAATCCTATCACTGCTGCGTTTATGCCCCTGTACACATGCTTGATTCTCTTTCGGAGACATAGCAATCCATAGGTTTTAAGATACTTACTAGTCAGGTACATTCTTAGGCGTTTAATATGCGGTGTTGAGTCCATTTCATTGAGCAAGAAGTAGCTCTTGTCTATTCCATATTTGGCTTAAGGAACTTTATCTGTACTCATTTCAATCTCTGGTTTTATGCAGCACCCCAACTCACCTTTCCCCTTAAGCAAGCATAAGTTGGTTTTCTAAGTTTGAGACCTTGTTCTGTTCTGTAATTCAGTTCCTGTGTAGCCAAGTTTACATTCCGTGTATTACTGATATCTTATGATGTTTCTTTTTCTGTGTGACTTATTTCAGTTAGAATCATCATACCTGAATCCACTCATTGTGCTGCTAAGGGCCTGATGACACAGATTTCATTGCTGAGTGATATTGCTTTGTAAGTAAATACCACAACTTCTTTATTCATTTTTCACTTTCTGCGATGTTGAACTTGTACTGTAAACGAGGTTCTTGTAAACAGAGGCGTCCCAAACTTTGGGGTGGCTGTGTCTTTTTGATTTTAATTTCCCTAAGCTATAGGACCATAAGTGGAAGTGCCCTAGGTTCTGTTGCTTTGTTTTTTAGATGTTTCAGGAAACACCATACACTTCTCCCGAGTGGTTGTTGGCAATTTACATCCCGCCCATCAGCATAACAAGTCTCCCAGTTCTCCATGGCCTGTCCTGCCTTTCTGGATTTTACACTTTTTTCAGATGGCCCTTTTGACCGGGGGGAAGTGAGACTTCATTGTAGTGCAGATTTCCTTTGCAAGCTTGCTTGGTTGGCCAAAAAGGGCGTATGCGTTTTTTCCTGAATATATTCAGGAAAAAACGCATACGCCCTTTTTGGCCAAGTGCATCATTGTGGACGTTCTGCCTCTTTTCCTATGCTTTCAATGCAATTCCAGTCTACCTCCTGAAATCGGTTTCCTGCAATTCTGCCCCGCTTTCAAGTCCTCTTGGCAGCCTTACTTCAGTCTATTTTTGGACAATAGCTGTCATTTATAACTCTGCAGGTTTGTGAATTACAGTGCCCCTGAGCTCCTTTCTTCAACTCGCTTTCTTGTGAGCTGGCCGCAACACCGCAGGATGGCTTCAGGCCCTAATGTGGTTCCGGCACGGCACGCTGAGCCTTTGGTTAATTCCTCTTCCTGGTGGGAAATGAGAGTTAAATTTGCCCGTCCAGACACCTCCAGCTAGTCTCTCATTGGTTCTCGCTATTCCTGTTCATCTTCCGCAGAAATTGCAAACTGGGCCAAACAGGAGGTTAAAGGGACTGACTCTCCAAGTGGGGAGAGTGTTAGTAAAGCGTCTGGAATGTTGCACCCGAGTAACAGGGGAGGAAAACTGAGACATATTTGAACACGTCTCCCGATCACATGGTTGATCATACTCTAGGTTCCACATGCATGTTTTAGCTGAAGGAAGAATACCTTAAACCTGGGTATTTGAAACCCGTGGAATGGGTACCATGCAATATGACTTCAAAGGGTCTTCATTTGCTCACCGAACCTCTCCAATCCTATCACTGCTGCGTTTATGCCCCTGTACACATGCTTGATTCTCTTTCGGAGACATAGCAATCCATAGGTTTTAAGATACTTACTAGTCAGGTACATTCTTAGGCGTTTAATATGGGGTGTTGAGTCCATTTCGTTGAGCAAGGAGTAGCTCTTGCCTATTCCATATTTGGCTTAAGGAACTTTATCTGTGCTCATTTCAATCTCTGGTTTTATGCAGCACCCCAACTCACCTTTCCCCTTAAGCAAGCATAAGTTGGTTTTCTAAATTTGAGACCCTGTTCTGTTCTGCAATTCAGTTCCTGTGTAGCCAAGTTTACATTCCGTGTATTACTGATATCTTATGATGTTTCTTTTTCTGTGTGACTTATTTCAGTTAGAATCATCATACCTGAATCCACTCATTGTGCTGCTAAGGGCCTGATGACACAGATTTCATTGCTGAGTGATATTGCTTTGTAAGTAAATACCACAACTTCTTTATCCATTTTTCACTTTCTGCGATGTTGAACTTGTACTGTAAATGAGGTTCTTGTAAACAGAGCCGTTCCAAACTTTGGGGTGGCTGTGTCTTTTTGATTTTAATTTCCCTAAGCTATAGGACCATAAGTGGAAGTGCCCTAGGTTCTGTTGCTTTGTTTTTTAGATGTTTCAGGAAACACCATACACTTCTCCCGAGTGGTTGTTGGCAATTTACATCCCGCCCATCAGCATAACAAGGCTCCCAGTTCTCCATGGCCTGTCCTGCCTTTCTGGATTTTACACTTTTTTCAGATGGCCCTTTTGACCGGGGGGAAGTGAGACTTCATTGTAGTGCAGATTTCCTTTGCAAGCTTGCTTGGTTGGCCAAAAAGGGCGTATGCGTTTTTTCCTGAATATATTCAGGAAAAAACGCATACGCCCTTTTTGGCCAAGTGCATCATTGTGGACGTTCTGCCTCTTTTCCTATGCTTTCAATGCAATTCCAGTCTACCTCCTGAAATCGGTTTCCTGCAATTCTGCCCCGCTTTCAAGTCCTCTTGGCAGCCTTACTTCAGTCTATTTTTGGACAATAGCTGTCATTTATAACTCTGCAGGTTTGTGAATTACAGTGCCCCTGAGCTCCTTTCTTCAACTCGCTTTCTTGTGAGCTGGCCGCAACACCGCAGGATGGCTTCAGGCCCTAATCTGGTTCCGGCACGGCACGCTGAGCCTTTGGTTAATTCCTCTTCCTGGTGGGATGTGAGTGTTAAATTTGCCCGTGAGGACACCTCCAGCTAGTCTCTCATTGGTTCTCGCTATTCCTGTTCATCTTCCGCAGAAATTGCAAACTGGGCCAAACAGGAGATTTAAGGGATTGACTCTGAAGTCGGGAGAGTGTTAGTAAAGCGTCTGGAATGTTGCACCCGAGTACCAAGGGAAGAAAACTGACACATATTTGAACACGTCTCCCGTTCACACGGTTGATCATACTCTGGGTTCCACATGCATGTTTTAGCTGAAGGAAGATTACCTGAAACCTGCAGAGTTGAGACCCGTGGAATGGGTACCATGCAATATGACTTCAAAGGGTCTTCATTTGCTCACCGAACCTCTCCAATCCTATCACAGCTGCGTTTATGCCCCTGTACACATGCTTGATTCTCTTTCGGAGACATAGCAATCCATAGGTTTTAAGATACTTACTAGTCAGCTACATTCTTAGGCATTTAATATGCAGTGTTGAGTCCATTTCGTTGAGCAAGGAGTAGCTCTTGTCTATTCCATATTTGGCTTAAGGAACTTTATCTGTGCTCATTTCAATCTCTGGTTTTATACAGCACCCCAACTCACCTTTCCCCTTAAGCAAGCATAAGTTGGTTTTCTAAATTTGAGACCCTGTTCTGTTTTGGAATGCAGTTCCTGTGTAGCCAAGTTTACATTCCGTGTATTAGTGATATCTTATGATGTTTCTTTTTCTGTGTGACTTATTTCAGTTAGAATCATCGTACCTGAATCCACTCATTATGCTGCTACGGGCCTGATGACATAGATTTCATTGCTGCGTGATACTGCATTGTACGTAAGTACCACAAGTTCTTTATCCATTTTTCACTTTCTGTGATTTTGAACTTGTACGGTAAACGAGGTTCTTGTAAACGGAGGCATCCCAAACTTTGGGGTGGCTGTGTGTTTTTCATTTTAATTTCCCTAAGCTATAGGACCATAAGTGGAAGTGCCCTAGGCTCTGTTGCTTTGTTTTTTAGATGTTTCAGGAAACACCATACACTTCTCCCGAGTGGTTTTTGGCAATTTACATCCCGCCCATCAGCATAACAAGGCTCCCAGTTCTCCATGGCCTGTCCTGCCTTTCTGGATTTTACACTTTTTTCAGATGGCCCTTTTGACCGGGGGGAAGTGAGACTTCATTGTAGTGCAGATTTCCTTTGCAAGCTTGCTTGGTTGGCCAAAAAGGGCGTATGCGTTTTTTCCCTGAATATATTCAGGAAAAAACGCATACGCCCTTTTTGGCCAAGTGCATCATTGTGGACGTTCTGCCTCTTTTCCTATGCTTTCAATGCAATTCCAGTCTACCTCCTGAAATCGGTTTCCTGCAATTCTGCCCCGCTTTCAAGTCCTCTTGGCAGCCTTACTTCAGTCTATTTTTGGACGATAGCTGTCATTTATAACTCTGCAGGTTTGTGAATTACAGTGCCCCTGAGCTCCTGTCTTCAACTCGCTTTCTTGTGACCTGGCCGCAACACCGCAGGATGGCTTCAGGCCCTAATCTGGTTCCGGCCCGGCATGCTGAGCCTTTGGTTAATTCCTCTTCCTGGTGGGAAATGAGAGTTAAATTTGCCCGTCCAGACACCTCCATCTAGCCTCTCATTGGTTCTTGCTATTCCTGTTCATCTTCCGCAGAAATTGCAAACTGGGCCAACAGGAGGTTAAAGGCGCTGACTCTCCAAGTGGGGAGAGTGTTAGTAAAGCGTCTGGAATGTTGCACCCGAGTACCAGGGGAGGAAAACTGAGACATATTTGAACACGTCTCCCGATCACATGGTTGATCATACTCTAGGTTCCACATGCATGTTTTAGCTGAAGGAAGAATATCTTAAACCTGGGTAGTTGAAACCCGTGGAATGGGTACCATGCAATATGATTTCAAAGGGTCTTCATTTGCTCACCGAACCTCTCCAATCCTATCACTGCTGCATTTATGCCCCTGTACACATGCTTGATTCTCTTTCGGAGACATAGCAATCCATAGGTTTTAAGATACTTACTAGTCAGGTACATTCTTAGGCGTTTAATATGGGGTGTTGAGTCCATTTCGTTGAGCAAGGAGTAGCTCTTGTCTATTCCATATTTGGCTAAAGGAGCTTTATCTGTGCTCATTTCAATCTCTGGTTTTATGCAGCACCCCAACTCACCTTTACCCTTAAGCAAGAATAAGTTGGTTTTCTAAATTTGAGACCCTGTTCTGTTCTGTAATTCAGTTCCTGTGTAGCCAAGTTTACATTCCGTGTATTACTGATATCTTATGATGTTTCTTTTTCTGTGTGACTTATTTCAGTTAGAATCATCATACCTGAATCCACTCATTGTGCTGCTAAGGGCCTGATGACACAGATTTCATTGCTGAGTGATATTGTTTTGTAAGTAAATACCACAACTTCTTTATCCATTTTTCACTTTCTGCGATGTTGAACTTGTACTGTAAACGAGGTTCTTGTAAACAGAGCCGTTCCAAACTTTGGGGTGGCTGTGTCTTTTTGATTTTAATTTCCCTAAGCTATAGGACCATAAGTGGAAGTGCCCTAGGTTCTGTTGCTTTGTTTTTTAGATGTTTCAGGAAACACCATACACTTCTCCCGAGTGGTTGTTGGCAATTTACATCCCGCCCATCAGCATAACAAGGCTCCCAGTTCTCCATGGCCTGTCCTGCCTTTCTGGATTTTACACTTTTTTCAGATGGCCCTTTTGACCGGGGGGAAGTGAGACTTCATTGTAGTGCAGATTTCCTTTGCAAGCTTGCTTGGTTGGCCAAAAAGGGCGTATGCGTTTTTTCCTGAATATATTCAGGAAAAAACGCATACGCCCTTTTTGGCCAAGTGCATCATTGTGGACGTTCTGCCTCTTTTCCTATGCTTTCAATGCAATTCCAGTCTACCTCCTGAAATCGGTTTCCTGCAATTCTGCCCCGCTTTCAAGTCCTCTTGGCAGCCTTACTTCAGTATATTTTTGGACGATAGCTGTCATTTATAACTCTGCAGGTTTGTGAATTACAGTGCCCCTGAGCTCCTTTCTTCAACTCGCTTTCTTTTTTGCTGCCCGCAACACCGCAGGATGGCTTCAGGCCCTAATCTGGTTCCGGTACGGCACACTGAGCCTTTGGTTATTTCCTCTTCCTGGTGGGAAATGAGAGTTAAATTTGCCCGTCCAGACACCTCCAGCTAGCCTCTCATTGGTTCTCGCTATTCCTGTTCATCTTCCGCAGAAATTGCAAACTGGGCCAAACAGGAGGTTAAAGGGACTGACTCTCCAAGTCGGGAGAGTGTTAGTAAAGTGTCTGGAATGTTGCACCCGAATACCAGGGTACGAAAACTGAGACATATTTGAACACGTCTCCCGATCACATGGTTGATCATACTCTGGGTTCCACATGCATATTTTAGCTGAAGGAAGAATACCTAAAACCTGGGTAGTTGAAACCCGTGGAATGGGTACCATGCAATATGACTTCAAAGGGTCTTCATTTGCTCACCGAACCTCTCCAATCCTATCACTGCTGCGTTTATGCCCCTGTACACATGCTTGATTCTCTTTCGGAGACATAGCAATCCATAGGTTTTAAGATACTTACTAGTCAGGTACATTCTTAGGCGTTTAATATGCGGTGTTGAGTCCATTTCGTTGAGCAAGGAGTAGCTCTTGTCTATTCCATATTTGGCTTAAGGAAATTTATCTGTGCTCATTTCAATCTCTGGTTTTATGCAGCACCCCAACTCACCTTTCCCCGTAAGCAAGCATAAGATGGTTTTCTAAATTTGAGACCCTGTTCTGTTTTGGAATTCAGTTCCTGTGTAGCCAAGTTTACATTCCGTGTATTAGTGATATCTTATGATGTTTCTTTTTCTGTGTGACTTATTTCAGTTAGAATCATCGTACCTGAATCCACTCATTATGCTGCTACGGGCCTGATGACATAGATTTCATTGCTGAGTGATACTGCATTGTACGTAAGTACCACAAGTTCTTTATCCATTTTTCACTTTCTGTGATATTGAACTTGTACGGTAAACGAGGTTCTTGTAAACGGAGGCGTCCCAAACTTTGGGGTGGCTGTGTCTTTTTGATTTTAATTTCCCTAAGCTATAGGACCATAAGTGGAAGTGCCCTAGGCTCTGTTGCTTTGTTTTTTAGATGTTTCAGGAAACACCATACACTTCTCCTGAGTGGTTGTTGGCAATTTACATCCCGCACATCAGCATAACAAGGCTCCCAGTTCTCCATGGCCTGTCCTGCCTTTCTGGATTTTACACTTTTTTCAGATGGCCCTTTTGACCGGGGGGAAGTGAGACTTCATTGTAGTGCAGATTTCCTTTGCAAGCTTGCTTGGTTGGCCAAAAAGGGCGTATGCGTTTTTTCCTGAATATATTCAGGAAAAAACGCATACGCCCTTTTTGGCCAAGTGCATCATTGTGGACGTTCTGCCTCTTTTCCTATGCTTTCAATGCAATTCCAGTCTACCTCCTGAAATCGGTTTCCTGCAATGCTGCCCCGCTTTCAAGTCCTCTTGGCAGCCTTACTTCAGTCTATTTTTGGACGATAGCTGTCATTTATAACTCTGCAGGTTTGTGAATTACAGTGCCCCTGAGCTCCTTTCTTCAACTCGCTTTCTTGTGACCTGGCCACAACACCGCAGGATGGCTTCAGGCCCTAATCTGGTTCTGGCACGGCACGCTGAGCCTTTGGTTAATTCCTCTTCCTGGTGGGAAATGAGAGTTAAATTTGCCCGTCCAGACACCTCCAGCTAGTCTCTCATTGCTTCTCGCTATTCCTGTTCATCTTCCGTAGAAATTGCAAACTGGGCCAAACAGGAGGTTAAAGGGACTGACTCTCCAAGTCGGGAGAGTGTTAGTAAAGCGTCTGGAATGTTGCACCCGAGTACCAGGGTACGAAAACTGAGACATATTTGAACACGTCTCCCGATCACATGGTTGATCATACTCTGGGTTCCACATGCATGTTTTAGCTGAAGGAAGAATACCTTAAACCTCGGTAGTTGAAACCCTTGGAATGGGTACCATGCAATATGACTTCAAAGGGTCTTCATTTGCTCACCGAACCTCTCCAATCCTATCACTGCTGTGTTTATGCCCCTGTACACATGCTTGATTCTCTTTCGGAGACATAGCAATCCATAGGTTTTAAGATACTTACTAGTCAGGTACATTCTTAGGCGTTTAATATGCGGTGTTGAGTCCATTTCGTTGAGCAAGGAGTAGCTCTTGTCTATTCCATATTTGGCTTAAGGAACTTTATCTGTGCTCATTTCAATCTCTGGTTTTATGCAGCACCCCAACTCACCTTTCCCCTTAAGCAAGCATAAGTTGGTTTTCTAAATTTGAGACCCTGTTCTGTTTTGGAATGCAGTTCCTGTGTAGCCAAGTTTACATTCCGTGTATTACTGATATCTTATGATGTTTCTTTTTCTGTGTGACTTATTTCAGTTAGAATCATCGTACCTGAATCCACTCATTATGCTGCTACGGGCCTGATGACATAGATTTCATTGCTGAGTGATACTGCATTGTACGTAAGTACCACAAGTTCTTTATCCATTTTTCACTTTCTGTGATATTGAACTTGTACGGTAAACGAGGTTCTTGTAAACGGACACGTCCCAAACTTTGGGGTGGCTGTGTCTTTTTGATTTTAATTTCCCTAAGCTATAGGACCATAAGTGGAAGTGCCCTAGGCTCTGTTGCTTTGTTTTTTAGATGTTTCAGGAAACACCATACACTTCTCCTGAGTGTCTGTTGGCAATTTACATCCCGCCCATCAGCATAACAAGGCTCCCAGTTCTCCATGGCCTGTCCTGCCTTTCTGGATTTTACACTTTTTTCAGATGGACCTTTTGACCGGGGAAAAGTGAGACTTCATTGTAGTGCAGATTTCCTTTGCAAGTTTGCTTGGTTGGCCAAAAAGGGCGTATGCGTTTTTTCCTGAATATATTCAGGAAAAAACGCATATGCCCTTTTTGGCCAAGTGCATCATTGTGGACGTTCTGCCTCTTTTCCTATGCTTTCAATGCAATTCCAGTCTACCTCCTGAAATCGGTTTCCTGCAATTCTGCCCCGCTTTCAAGTCCTCTTGGCAGCCTTACTTCAGTATATTTTTGGACGATAGCTGTCACTTATAACTCTGCAGGTTTGTGAATTACAGTGCCCCTGAGCTCCTTTCTTCAACTCGCTTTCTTTTGAGCTGGCCGCAACACCGCAGGATGGCTTCAGGCCCTAATCTGGTTCTGGCACGGCACGCTGAGCCTTTGGTTAATTCCTCTTCCTGGTGGGAAATGAGAGTTAAATTTGCCCATCCAGACACCTCCAGCTAGTCTCTCATTGATTCTCGCTGTTCCTGTTCATCTTCCGCAGAAATTGCAAACTGGGCCAAACAGGAGGTTAAAGGGACTGACTCTCCAAGTGGGGAGAGTGTTAGTAAGCGTCTGGAATGTTGCACCCGAGTACCAGGGTACGAAAACTGAGACATATTTGAACACGTCTCCCGATCACATGGTTGATCATACTCTAGGTTCCACATGCATGTTTTAGCTGAAGGAAGAATACCTTAAACCTGGGTAGTTGAAACCCGTGGAATGGGTACCATGCAATATGACTTCAAAGGGTCTTCATGTGCTCACGAACCTCTCCAGTCCTATCACTGCTGCGTTTATGCCCCTGTACACATGCTTGATTCTCTTTCGGAGACATAGCAATCCATAGGTTTTAAGATACTTACTAGTCAGGTACATTCTTAGGCGTTTAATATGCGGTGTTGAGTCCATTTCGTTGAGCAAGGAGTAGCTCTTGTCTATTCCATATTTGGCTTAAGGAACTTTATCTGTGCTCATTTCAATCTCTGGTTTTATGCAGCACCCCAACTCACCTTTCCCCTTAAGCAAGCATAAGTTGGTTTTCTAAATTTGAGACCCTGTTCTGTTCTGTAATTCAGTTCCTGTGTAGCCAAGTTTACATTCCGTGTATTACTGATATCTTATGATGTTTCTTTTTCTGTGTGACTTATTTCAGTTAGAATCATCATACCTGAATCCACTCATTGTGCTGCTAAGGGCCTGATGACATAGATTTCATTGCTGAGTGATATTGCTTTGTAAGTAAATACCACAACTTCTTTATCCATTTTTCACTTTCTGCGATGTTGAACTTGTACTGTAAATGAGGTTTTTGTAAACAGAGCCGTCCCAAACTTTGGGATGGCTGTGTCTTTTTGATTTTAATTTCCCTAAGCTATAGGACCATAAGTGGAAGTGCCCTAGGCTCTGTTGCTTTGTTTTTTCGATGTTTCAGGAAACACCATACACTTCTCCCGAGTGTCTGTTGGCAATTTACATCCCGCCCATCAGCATAACAAGGCTCCCAGTTCTCCATGGCCTGTCCTGCCTTTCTGGATTTTACACTTTTTTCAGATGGCCCTTTTGACCAGGGGGAAGTGAGACTTCATTGTAGTGCAGATTTCCTTTGCAAGCTTGCTTGGTTGGCCAAAAAGGGCGTATGCGTTTTTTCCTGAATATATTCAGGAAAAAACGCATACGCCCTTTTTGGCCAAGTGCATCATTGTGGACGTTCTGCCTCTTTTCCTATGCTTTCAATGCAATTTCAGTCTACCTCCTGAAATCGGTTTCCTGCAATTCTGCCCCGCTTTCAAGTCCTCTTGGCAGTCTTACTTCAGTCTATTTTTGGACAATAGCTGTCATTTATAACTCTGCAGGTTTGTGAATTAAAGTGCCCCTGAGCTCCTTTCTTCAACTCGCTTTCTTGTGAGGTGGCCGCAACACCGCAGGATGGCTTCAGGCCCTAATCTGGTTCCGGCCCGGCATGCTGAGCCTTTGGTTAATTCCTCTTCCTGGTGGGAAATGAGAGTTAAATTTGCCCGTTCAGACACCTCCAGCTAGCCTCCCATTGTTTCTCGCTATTCCTGTTCATCTTCCGCAGAAATTGCAAACTGGGCCAAACAGGAGGTTAAAGGCACTGACTCTCCAAGTCGGGAGTGTTAGTAAAGCGTCTGGAATGTTGCACCCGAGTACCAGGGGAGGAAAACTGAGACATATTTGAAAACGTCTCCCGTTCACACGGTTGATCATACTCTGGGTTCCACATGCATGTTTTAGCTGAAGGAAGAATACCTTAAACCTGGAGAGTTGAGACCCATGGAATGGGTACCATGCAATATGACTTCAAAGGGTCTTCATTTGCTCACCGAACCTCTCCAATCCTATCACTGCTGCGTTTATGCCCCTGTACACACGCTTGATTCTCTTTTGGAGACATAGCAATCCATAGGTTTTAAGATACTTACTAGTCAGGTACATTCTTAGGCGTTTAATATGGGGTGTTGAGTCCATTTCGTTGAGCAAGGAGTAGCTCTTGTCTATTCCATATTTGGCTTAAGGAACTTTATCTGTGCTCATTTCAATCTCTGGTTTTATGCAGCACCCCAACTCACCTTTACCCTTAAGCAAGCATAAGTTGGTTTTCTAAACTTGAGACACTGTTCTGTTTTGTAATTCAGTTCATGTGTAGCCAAGTCGACATTCTGTGTATTAATGATACCTTATGATGTTTCTTTTCTGCGTGACTTATTTCAGTTCGAATCATCATACCTGAATCCACTCATTATGCTGCTACGGGCCTGATGACATAGATTTCATTGCTGAGTGATATTGCATTGTACGTAAGTACCACAAGTTCTTTATCCATTTTTCACTTTCTGCGATATTGAACTTGTACCGTAAACGAGGTTCTTGTAAACAGAGCTGTCCCAAACTTTGGGGTGGCTGTGTCTTTTTGATTTTAATTTCCCTAAGCTATAGGACCATAAGTGGAAGTGCCCTAGGCTCTGTTGCTTTGTTTTTTAGATGTTTCAGGAAACACCATACACTTCTCCAGAGTGGCTGTTGGCAATTTACATCCCGCCCATCAGCATAAGAAGGCTCCTAGTTCTCCATGGCCTGTCGTGCCTTTCTGGATTTTACACTTTTTTCAGATGGCCCTTTTGACCGGGGGGAAGTGAGACTTCATTGTAGTGCAGATTTCCTTTGCAAGCTTGCTTGGTTGGCCAAAAAGTGCGTATGCGTTTTTTCCTGAATATATTCAGGAAAAAACGCATACGCCCTTTTTGGCCAAGTGCATCATTGTCGAGTTTCTGACTCTCTTCATATGCTTTCAATGCAATTCCTGTCTACCTCCTGAAATCGGTTTCCTGCAATTCTGCCTTGCTTTCAATGCCTCTTCATAGCCTTACCTCAATATATTTTTTAAAAATAGTTGGCCTTTATAACTCTGCAGGTTTTTGAATTGCAGTAGCCCTTAGCTCCATTTTTTAGCTCTTATTTTTGTGGTCTTGCCCCATAACCACAGGATTCCTTGAAGCCCTATTTTTCTTCTGGGGCACCTTGCTGTGCCTTTGGTTAATTCTTCTTACTGATGTGATATTAGAGTGACATGTGCCCATTGAAACCGCTACAGCTAGTTTCTCACTGGTTCCCCCTATTCCCATTCATCCTCTGCACTAACTGCAGACTGTGCGATACCAGAACTTAAAGGCATTGACTCCATGTGGGGATGTTGTTAGTAAAGCGGCTGGAATGTCGATCCGGAGCCCCAGGAGAGGAAAAATGAGGTGCGTTTTAGAAACCTTTCCCGATCATATGGTATACCAGTCGCTGGGTTTCCCAAGCATGGTTTAGCTGTAGGAAGATTCCCTTCAACCTGGAGTGTTGGGACCCTTGGACTGAGTAGCATGAAGTATTGCATTAAACTTTCGGCAGTTGCTCACCAAAGCTCACCAATCCTGTCAGCCCCAAGTGTCCAGCCTTATGTCTTATCCAGCTGTGGGTTTATATGTGGTCAATCCAGGTTGCATCACAGCCCCTGAGCGAATTTTGTAAGAATTTTTCTCTCTTTCATTGTTTCAGCGTTTTGTTTTTAAAATTTATTTCTATAATGGGGTTTAGCTCCTTTTCACTGCTGTGTTTGTGCCGCTCTGCACACACTTGATTCCCTTATGGAGATATATCAATACATGGGTTTTAAGATTCTTATTCCTCAGATATATTTCTCTGCGGTGTATAGGGTGTGTTGAGGCCTGTTCATTGAGCAAGGTGTAGATCTTGTCTAATACCTATTTGGTTTATTGAACGGTATCTGTGCTAATTTCAAACTCTGGTTTTATGCATCACCCCACCTCTCCTTTCCCCTTAAGCTGACATAAGTGTGTTTTCTAAGTGTGAGACACTGTTCTGTTCTGTAATTCATTTCTTGTGCAGCCATATTTACCCTCCCTCTATAAGTGATATCTTATGATATGTTTCTTTTTCTGTTTGACTTATTTCAAGTAGTATTATCGGACCTAAATCCACTCTTTATCCTTCTACTAGCCTTATTACATTGATTTCATGGTGAAGAGATATTCCATTGTACATAAGTACCACATCTTCTTTATCCATTGTTCTCTTTCCTGGGATATTTAAGGTGTACTGAAGTTGAGGTTCTTGTAAACAGAGTAGCCCTAAACTGTGGTGTGCTTGTGTCTTGTTGATTTTTAGACTTCCCTAGATATACTCCCATGATTGGAAGTGTCCTATGCTCTGTAGCTCTGTTTTTTAGATGATTTAGGAACCACCATACACTTCTCCAGAGTGGCTCTCGGCAGTTCACACACTGCCCATCAGCGTATAAAGGCTCCCTGTTCTCCATGGCCTGTCCTGCATTTCTGGTTTTTACAATTTTTTAGGATGGCCCTTTTGACCGGTGGGAAGTGAGACTTCTTTGTTGTGCACATTTGCATTGCTTGCTTGCTTCATTGCCCATAAAGTGCGTATGCGTTTTTTCCTGGATATAATCAGGAAAAAACGCATACGCCCTTTTGGGCCAACTGCATCATTGTCGAAATTCTGCCGCTTTTCATGTGCGTTAAAGATGAGTCCAATCTATCTCTTGAAATCTGTTTCTTGCAATTCTGTCTTGCATTCAGATCCTCTTCTTTGCCTTACCTCAACATATTTTTGGACGTTAGTTTTCATTTATAACTCTGCAGGTTTGTGAATTGCAGTGACCCTGAGCTCCATTGTTTAAGTTGCTCTTTTGTGAGCTGGCCTCAAACCCGCAGGATTGCTTCAGGCCCTATTTTGGCTCCGGCGAGGCAGGCTGAGCCTTTCTTTAATTCTTATTCTTAATGGGAAATTAGAGTGATATGTGCCCGTCCAAACCCCTACAACTCTTCTCTCATTGGTTCCCCCTCTTCCCGTTCATCCTCCTCACAATTTGCAAAATGTGTGAAACAGAAGTTTAAATGTGCTGATTCTCCAAGTGGGGAGATTCTAAGTAGCGTGGCTGGAATGGTGAACAGGAGCACCAGGAGAGGATAAATGAGGTGCATTTTAGACACATCTCCCGATCACATGGTGTACAGTCCTCTGGGTTTTCCATGCATGTTTTAGCTGTAGGAAGATCCCTTGAACCTGCAGATTTGGGACCCATTGAATGGGTACCAGGTAGTATTACTTTAAAGGGTGTGCATTTCCTCACCCAACCTCACATTTCTCTTAGTGCAAACAGTTTCCAGCCTTATGTCTCATCCTGCTGTGGGTCTAGATGTGTTCAATCCATGTTGCATCACCGTCCCTGAGGAAAAGTTGTAAGAGGTTTTCTCTGTCTCTCTGTCGTTTATTTTTTTCAATTTATTACTATATTGGTTACAGCTGATTTTCAAAGCTCTGTTTCTTGCTGCTGTACATCCACTTGATTCGCGTACAGAGAGACATCAATAAATTCTTTTTCAGATTCTTACCAGTCGTATATATTCTTTTCCGGTGACTTGAGTGTGCTGAGTGCAGTTCTTTTAGCTACCGTGTAGGCCTTGTTGATTATCAGTTTGGTATTTGGAATGGTATCTTTGCTAATTTCAACCTCCTGGATGATGCCTCACCCCTCCCCACCTTTCCCGTTTAGCAGCCTTATGCGTGTTTTCTACATATTTGACTATGTTTTTGTTTTGTAATTTATTTCATGTGTAGCCATTTTGGATTCCACCTTTAAGTGATATCTTATGATATGTGTCTTTTTCTTTTTGAATTCTGTCACTTAGAATGATCATACGTAACTCCTCCGGAGTCGTTACAACTGGCCATATTTCATTGATTTCCAGGCTGAATAATATTCCACTCTACCTAAGTACCACATCTCTATCCATTTTTTCCCTCCAGAGACATTTAAGTTATATCCTAGTCGAGGATCTTTTAAACAGAGAGGGGGTAAACATTGGGGTGCCTGTGTCCTCTCGATTTTTGTTTTTCCCAAGATATACGCCCATGAGTGCAAGTGCCCTATGCTCTGTAGCTCATTTTTTAGATGCTTTAGTAAACACAATACACTTCTCCAGAATGGCCGTTGGCAATATACATTTCCACTATAAGTCTCACAGGGCTCCCTCTTCTCGTTGCCCTGTCCTGCATTTCTGTTGTTTACGCTTTATGAGGATGGCTCTTCTGACTGATGCGAAGTGATATCTTTTGTAGTATTGACTTCCAGTGCCCACCTGTTTGGTTGGCTAAAAAAGTGTATGCCCTTTTCTTGAATATATACAGAAAAGAACGCATACACCCTTTTTGGCCAACTGCAATGTTGGCAATGTTCAGCTCCTTTTCTTGTGCTTAATGGCGAGTCCTTTCTACCTCCTCAAATCCCTTTCCTGCCATTCTCCCTTGCTTACAAGTCCTTTTCTCTGACTTTCCTCAAGACATTTTTCAGTGATGGATATTTTCAACTCTGCAGTTTTGTGAATTTTACTGCCCCTGAGTTCCATTGTTCAACTCGTGTTTATGGGAACTGGCCACAAAGCAGCGGGATTTCCTCAAGCCCTATACTGTTTCCATGGGCAACCCTAGCCTTTGGTCAATTCGTCTTCCTGATTGGAAATTAGAGTGACATGTGCCTGTCTGAACACCTAGGACTTGTCTCTCATTGTTCCTCATCCTTCCGCTTCATCCTCTGGACAAATTCCAAACTGTACGCAACAGGATGTTGACAGTGCTGACATCTCCAAGTGGGGAGACTGTTAGTAAAGACGCTGGAGGGGTGAACCCGAGCACCAGGAGATGAGGAGATGAGATGCCTTTTCCAAACTCTTCCCGATCAGACGGTATACCATCCTCTGGGTGTGACAGACATGTTTTAGCTGTAGGAAGAGTCCCATTCATGTAAGGAGAACACCAGGGCTTTTTCAAAATCAGTGTCTCCCCGAAACCCAAACTGGAGAAGTTTTTAAGCTACGGCTACACATATGTTCATTAAGGGCCTTGGGGAGTAGGCAGAGTCCAAACTTTAGATGATTGAAGTCTTCAGGGTCAGAAGCACTCACCACCAGCTTCCCTTAGGCTACACTTTAACTGTCATTGATAGATGATGTCAATAAAAATATCTATTCTTTTTCAGATTATTTCCCCTTATAGGTTATTGCAAAATGTTGAGTGTAGTTCCCTGTGCTATACAGTAGTTCCTTGTTGATGATCTATTTTATACATAGCAGTGTGTATGTGTTCATTCCAAACTGTTAATTTATCCCTCCTCCCACCTTTCCCCTTTGGTAATAATAAATTATAAGATTTTATACTTCTCAGAAATGGGGGAGCTGAAAGAGAGGTATCATTTTCAATGGAAAAGCATTTAAAACAAGATTGAAGGTTTAACCAAGATTATTAGCTGTACATCCTTGGAAAGAAATCACTTCGTTTCTCTAATATTGACCTGACAAATAAGACAAACCTTTTCACTGAACTTGCTTATAAAAAGTGATGGAAATATCAAATGGAAGTGTTAAAAACATCTTATTTTACCCGAGCCTTATACACTGTTCTATGTTAACTACAGTTTGGCTCACACATCTGTTCATTGAGGTTACAATAGTCTCAATTTCTGTTATTCATCCTCCAGAGTGGACCCCAACAAGTGTCCCCCTGCCCAGTGTCATTGGGGCCAAGAGATCGAGACTGAGTTTGGTTCACAAGCAAAGGAAACTTTATATTTTGATCAGAGAATGGAGAGGTGAGAGCATGAACTACCCCGTGGGCTGTGGGCTGGGCTGCTGTGTAGAGATCCTGTCAGAGTCAGTGGGAGGGAGGGAGGCGGCGGAGCTCTCGAGGGCTGGGTTGGCTGTAGCTCAGGCTCTATATCGTGGAGTCTGCACTGGGCCCCAGGAGCTGAGGTGTCGACCCAGCCATTCTGCACTAGGAAATCTGGTCTGAAGTGCCGGGTGTAGAACCTCTGCATGCGGGACCCTAGGAGCACGTGAAATTAGACAAAGCACAAAGGATAAAAAAGGTTAGACTTGACTTTATTGCCCAGATTCTATTTTTATCTCCCAGGGATTTTTAATGGGCTTTGCTGGGGACAAACCCCTCCTCTGCCTTTTGTCCCGTTCCTCATTCTTGGAGTGCTGAGGGTGCAGACCCTTCTTCTGTAACTGCTGAGTGCTGAGTTGGGAGCCCTCATACCCTGGGGCGAGGGTCAGAGCTTCTCCCCAGCAGCCTCCCGGTGACGTTGATTGTCCCCAGGACCCCTGCCTCCCTGCTCGTCCACCTGAGCACCAGCATTGGAAGTGTTATAGATTCTAATGACCTTTAAGGGTCCAGGAAAGAGATGTGCAGAGACGCTGTGGGGGCCGGTTTCACCCCGCCCCACATTTGTTCGGCCACCTTAGGCTGACCGTCTCTGCCAGCCTAGATGCTCTGACCAGTAGTCTGCGCTTTCTTCAATTAGGCCCCTGAATTAACGTACAAACAGCACCAGGTGTCAGAGCCCTGCCCGCTCAACTCCCAGACAGTCCAGGGTCAGTGGTGATCAAGGACCATGATGGCTACTGAGTCAACAGCCTTTTGAAGTAAACAGGAGTCCAGCCGGTCTTATTGGCCACCATCATCATGGTGTCTGTAGGCTTTTCTATGGTGACAGTGTGGTATACTGTTCCCCCGCCAAGATTATTAGCTCCCCTCTGGGTGCAGTAAGTCCTGCAAGCAGTAGTCTACTCTTTTGGGACACACTCTTGTTGTTTTATGAGAGAAACTCCAGGTCAAGTGATGTTCACACGAGTCGTCATGGTGCCCTGTTGCCCCCGGTTATCTCTCTGGATGTTGGAGTTGGAGGGCCTCCTCACTCGAGGTCGGTGTGCCCACGGAGCGAACCCTGCAACTTCAGGGCATGGTTGGTGGTTAGGATCACCACGTGGGGTCCTTTTCCCTTAGGAGGGAGGTGGCCTTTTGGGCTGCTGATTTCCAGGTTTTTAGATACCGCCAGTATCTTGGCCAGATGTGGCAGTGGGCCAAGCCCCTTAGTGACCGTAGTTTAACCTACCTGGATGGCATTCTTGCATTGTTCCATTTCAAGTGGTCCCAGTTTTTGCACTAATTCTCCAATGGCGATTCACCTTTCACCGGGAATGTAAAGGTCAAAGGGTTTAGCTAAATTAGGGAGTTCCAGGGCAAGGGTCTGAATTGACTGCTCTTTCCATTCTTGAAAGGCCACTTCTGGATTCTATTCAAAAGGATCATCATCTTTTCCTTTCAGTGTTTCATATAGAGGCCCAGCTAGTAGACTGTAGCTAGGGATCCAGAAGCAGCAAACCCTGGCCTCCCCAGGAACCCCTAAGCTGTCTTCTAGTTTTAGAAAGGGGTAAGGCTGAAAATGGTTTCTTCCCTTTCCTGGGATGGGCTTCTCTGACCTTCTGTGAGAATGAAGCCCAGGCAGGTCACCGCAGTCTGTGATATTTGAGCTTTTTCTTGGACAACTTCTATCCTTTATTGGCTTGGTAGTTCAGAGGCCTCCTTAGTAGGGCTGGTGATCAGAATGTCGTCTGCATATTGAAGGAGGGTTTCCTTTTCCAGAGGTAGAACTTTTAGGTCTTTAGCTAAGCTTTCCCCAAAGATGGTGTGGGAATTTTTGCACCCTTGGGGCCAGACGGCCCGGAAGTATTGTTTTAGTTGTATGTTGAGTCCTGCCACTCACAAGCCAAAATTTCTTGTGACTCTGGGACTAATGGAATACAAAAGAAGGCATCATTGAAGACTAATACAGAATACCATGTCCTGGTGGTTGGTAGAATGACCAGCAGGGTGTAGGAATTAGGAGCAACTGGAGGTATATCCTCGGTGGCTTCACTGACTGTCCTGACATCCTTTACCAGGTCCCCAGCAGCCCATGGGGCTCTCGTGGTCAGACCAATCCCAGAATATGGAGCTCACCTGGGCAGGTACCCCACCCCCACCCCAGCCCACGGGGCTCTCGTGGTCAGGCCCCTCCCAGGATACAGAGCTACCCTTGCAGGTACCGTGGCAGGGCTGGGCACACAGGAACCGTGAACATAGCCCTCATTGCAGAGCACCCCCAGCTCACCTGTCGCTCAGAGCTGACACAGAGCACCTCAGAGCAGGACTTGAACTAACAAACAGCAGCTGCGACAGGTCTGTGACCCTGGGCATCACTCCGTGAGGCCTCCCTCCACCTGGTCTTCCAGAGACTTCCACTGCACCCGGGGCACCAGGCCTCTGTCTCCAACCACCACCCACCCCTCCTCTGCCTGACTCCTGGGTTCCTCTCATTAGGAAAGGGTTTTCTTGAAGTTGTCTCCCACTCATGGGCCAGATAAAATGATTAGAAAACAAGCCAAAGCTGCAGCCCCTTGTCTATCTTGACTCTCAGGAGCCCACACCTGTTCCTTGGACCTGGCCGGTTCAGCAAGTTCCATTTTCTGCAACTGTGAGCCCCTGAGGGGTGATGATTGGCTGACCTGGGCAGCCTTACCGTGCCGGCCAGCCCTCCCCAGGTGTGCCTGGGTTGAGATCAATATAAATACCACTCCAGGCAGCAAGAGCCCCTGCAGCCGTGCCTGACGCCATTTTCTCTGCCCTGTCAGCAGTCTCGGGGCTGGGCTGGTGGGAGGGAGTGAGAGGCCACGGCTTTGTGGGTGGCCCAGTGTGAGTGGGGCTCTGCTGGACTTTCTGCAGCAGTTGCCAGGCTGCCACCTGCTAAAGAAGAGGATGTGTCACCCATACCTGCTGCTGGAATTTCTCCCTGGGCAGAGGTGAGGAAGGAAAAAAGCAGTGGGGGCAGGGACAGGACGGGTATCTCAGGCAGGGAAATGGAAATCTTCCAGAAGAGCACCCAGGGCCAGGACCATCCTGGCTGGCCTGCAGGCACCAAGTCGGCCGGCATGCTGTCACTCGTGTGGCTCTATGGCCCTTCCTCTAGGCTTTCAAGTCCTTGTATATATTCAGGTGTTTTACCTGGGACGGGTGGGAATAGTTCAGCAGCAACTGGCCTGGGGCTCAGCTCACGTTTACTCACAGATGCCTCGGCACGGTGCCCCAGCTTTGCAATGAGGACGCTTGTTGCGTGGGGGCTGCTGGCTGAATGGGAGACGATTCCCCACCACTGACCAACTTCAGAATTGTTTACAACTGGAGCAAGTGCCCTGATACGGTTTTCCTCTGTGGAACTGGTGGGTTCTGTGTTTTTTTTCTCTTTTTCGTTTTTGGTTCAAGGTAGATTTTATTCCTCTTTTTTGTATTTACAGATATAAGCATGGAAATAATTTATTCATATAAATACATGTATGTGCAGGGAATAATTGTTTTTTCTGTTTTATTTTTTAAATTTTACTTCTTTTTAATTTTGAATTTTATTTTATATTTTTATACAGCAGGTTCTTATTGGTTATCTATTTTATACATATAAATGTATACATGCCAATCCCAGTCTCTCAACTCCTCCCACCACCACCCCCCCAACAGCTTTCCCCCCTTGTTGTCCATACGTTTGTTGTCTACATCTGTTGCTCTGTTTATGCCTTGCAAAATGGTTAATCTGTACAGTTTTTCTAGGTTCCACATATATGCATGAATATACAAGATTTGTTTTTCTCTTTCTGACTTACTTCACTCTGTATGACAGTCTCTAGATCCATCGACGTCTCTACAAATGACCCAATTTCATTCCTTTTCATGGCTTAGTAATATTCCATTTTATATATGTACCACAGCTTTATGCATTCGTCTGTCTGTGGGCATTTAGGTTGCTTCCATTACCTCGATATTGTAAATAGTGATGCAATGAACATTGCGGTGAATGACTCTTTTTGATTTATGGTTTTGTCTGGGTATATGTCCAGTACTGGGATTGCTGTATCATATGGTAGTTCTATTGTTAGTTTCTTAAGAAATTCCATATTGTTCTCCATAATGACTGTATCAATTTATATTCCCAACAATAGTGGAAGAGGGTTCCTTTTCTCCACACCCTTTCCAGCATTTTTTGTTTGTAGATTTTCAATGATGCCTATTCTACCAGGTGTGAGGTGATACCTCATTGTTGAATCCATTTCGTTGAGCAAGGGGTAGCTCTTGTCTATTACATATTTGGCTTATGGAACGGTATCTGTGCTAATTTCAAACTCTGCTTTTATGCAGCACCCCAACTCACCTTCCCCCTTAAGCAGGCATAAGTTGGTTTTCTAAACTTGAGACCCTGTTCTGTTTTGTAATTCAGTTCATGTGTAGCCAAGTTCACATTCCGTGTATTAGTGATACCTTATGATGTTTCTTTTTCTGTGTGACTTATTTCACTTAGAATCATCGTGCCTCAATCCACTCATTATGCTGGTACGGGCCTGGTGACATAGATTTCATTGCTGAGTGGTATTCTGTTGTACAGAAGTACCGCAACTTCTTTATCCATTATTTGCTCTCTGGAATATTTAACTTGTGCCGTAGAAGAGATTCCTGTAAAAAGAGCCGTCCCAAATTTTGGGGTTGCTGTGTCTTTTTGATATTAATTTCCCTAAGCTATAGGGCCATAAGTGGAAGTGCCCTAGGCTCTGTTGCTTTGTTTTTTAGATGTTTCAGGAAACACCATACACTTCTCCAGTGTGGCTCATGGCAATTTACATCCCGCCCATCAGCATAACAAGGCTCCCAGTTCTCCATGGCCTGTCCTGCCTTTCTGGATTTTACACTTTATTCTGATGGCCCTTTTGACCGGGGGGAAGTGAGACTTCATTGTAGTGCAGATTTCCTTTGCAAGCTTGCTTGGTTGGACAAAAAGGGCGTATGCGTTTTTTCCTGAATATATTCAGGAAAAAACGCATATGCCCTTTTGGCAAAGTGCATCATTGTGGACGTACTGCCTCTTTTCCTACGCTTTCAATGCAATTCCAGTCTACCTCCTGAAATCGGTTTCCTGCAATTCTGCCCCGCTTTCAAGTCCTCTTGGCAGCCTTACTTCAGTATATTTTTGGACGATAGCTGTCATTTATAACTCTGCAGGTTTGTGAATTACAGAGCCCCTGAGCTCCTTTCTTCAACTCACTTTCTTGTGAGCTGGCCGCAACACTGCAGGATGGCTTCAGGCCCTAATCTGTTTCCGCCACGGCACGCTGAGCCTTTGGTTAATTCCTCTTCCTAGTGGGAAATGAGAGTTAAATTTGCCCGTCCAGACACCTCCAGCTAGTCTCTCATTGGTTCTCCCTATTCCTGTTCATCTTCCGCAGAAATTGCAAACTGGGCCAAACAGGAGGTTAAAGGCACTGACTCTCCAAGTCGGGAGAGTGTTAGTAAAGCGTCTGGAATGTTGCACCCGAGTACCAGGGTATGAAAACTGAGACATATTTGAACACGTCTCCCGATCACACGGTTGATCATACTCTGGGTTCCACATGCATGTTTTAGCTGAAGGAAGAATACCTTAAACCTGGAGAGTTGAGACCCGTGGAATGGTACCATGCAATATGACTTCAAAGGGTCTTCATTTGCTCACCGAATCTCTCCAATCCTATCACTGCTGCGTTTATGACCCTTGTACACACGCTTGATTCTCTTTTGGAGACATAGCAATCCATAGGTTTTAAGATACTTACTAGTCAGGTATATTCTTAGGCGTTTAATATGGGGTGTGGAGTCCATTTCGTTGAGCAAGGAGTAGCTCTTCTCTATTCCATATTTGGCTTAAGGAACTTTATCTTTGCTCATTTCAGTCTCTGGTTTTATGCAGCACCCCAACTCACCTTTCCACTTAAGCAAGCATAAGTTGGTTTTCTAAATTTGAGACCCTGTTCTGTTTTGTAATTCAGTTCCTCTGTAGCCAAGTTTAAATTCCATGTATTAGTGATATTTTTTGATGTTTCTTTTTCTGTTAGACTTATTTCAGTTAGAATCACCATACCCGAATCCACGCATTATGCTGCTACGGGCCTGGTGACATAGATTTCATTGCTGAGTGATATTGCTTTGTACATGAGTACCACAAATTCTTTATCCATTTTTCACTTTCTGTGATATTGAACTTGTACGGTAAACGAGGTTCTTGTAAACAGAGGCGTCCCAAACTTTGGGGTGGCTGTGTCTTTTTGATTTTAATTTCCCTAAGCTATAGGACCATAAGTGGAAGTGCACTAGGCTCTGTTGCTTTGTTTTTTAGATGTTTCAGGAAACACCATACGCTTCTCCGGAGTGGCTGTTGGCAATTTACATCCCACCCATCAGCATAACAAGGCTCCCAGTTCTCCATGGCCTGTTGCCTTTCTGGATTTTACACTTTTTTCAGATGGCCCTTTTGACCGGGGGGAAGTGAGACTTCATTGTAGTGCAGATTTCCTTTGCAAGCTTGCTTGGTTGGCCAAAAAGTGCGTATGCTTTTTTCCTGAATATATTCAGGAAAAAACGCATACGCCCTTTTTGGCCAGGTGCATCATTGTGGACGTTCTGCCTCTTTTCCTATGCTTTCAATGCTATTCCAGTCTACCTCCTGAAATCGGTTTCCTGCAATTCTGCCCCACTTTCAAGTCCTCTTGGCAGCCTTACTTCAGTCTATTTTTGGACGATAGCTGTCATTTATAACTCTCCTGGTTTGTCAACTGCAGTGCCCCTGAGCTCCTTTCTTCAACTCGCTTTCTTGTGAGCTGGCCGCAACACCGCAGGATGGCTTCAGGCCCTAATCTGGTTCCGGCCCGGCATGCTGAGCCTTTGGTTAATTCCTCTTCCTGGTGGGAAATGAGAGTTAAATTTGCCCGTCCAGACACCTCCAGCTAGCCTCTCATTGGTTCTCGCTATTCCTGTTAATCTTCCGCAGAAATTGCAAACTGGGCCAAACAGGAGGTTAAAGGGACTGACTCTCCAAGTCGGGAGAGTGCTAGTAAAGCGTCTGGAATGTTGCACCCGAGTACCAGGGGAGGAAAACTGAGACATATTTGAACACGTCTCCCGTTCACATGGTTGATCATACTCTGGGTTCCACATGCATGTTTTAGCTGAAGGAAGAATACCTTAAATCTGGAGAGTTGAGACCCGTGTAATGGGTACCATGAAATATGACTTCAAAGGGTCTTCATTTGCTCACCGAACCTCTCCAATCCTATCACTGCTGCGTTTATGCCCCTGTACACATGCTTTATTCTCTTTTGGAGACATAGCAATCCATAGGTTTTAAGATACTTACTAGTCAGGTACATTCTTAGGCATTTAATATGGGGTTTTGAGTCCATTTCGTTGAGCAAGGAGTAGCTCTTGTCTATTCCATATTTGGCTTAAGGAACTTTATCTGTGCTCATTTCAATCTCTGGTTTTATGCAGCACCCCAACTCACCTTTCCCCTTAAGCAAGCGTAAGTTGGTTTTCTAAATTTGAGACCCTGTTCTGTTCTGTAATTCAGTTCCTGTATAGCCAAGTTTCCATTCCGTGTATTAGTGATATCTTATGATGTTTCTTTTTCTGTGTGACTTATTTCAGTTAGAATCATCGTACCTGAATCCACTCATTATGCTGCTACGGGCCTGATGACATAGATTTCATTGCTGAGTGATACTGCATTGTACGTAAGTACCACAAGTTCTTTATCCATTTTTCACTTTCTGCGATGTTGAACTTGTACTGTAAACGAGGTTCTTGTAAACAGAGCCGTTCCAAACTTTGGGGTGGCTGTGTCTTTTTGATTTTAATTTCCCTAAGCTATAGGACCATAAGTGGAAGTGCCCTAGGCTCTGTTGCTTTGTTTTTTAGATGTTTCAGGAAACACCATACACTTCTCCTGAGTGTCTGTTGGCAATTTACATCCCGCCCATCAGCATAACAAGGCTCCCAGTTCTCCATGGCCTGTCCTGCCTTTCTGGATTTTACACTTTTTTCAGATGGACCTTTTGACCGGGGAGAAGTGAGACTTCATTGTAGTGCAGATTTCCTTTGCAAGTTTGCTTGGTTGGCCAAAAAGGGCGTATGCGTTTTTTTCCTGAATATATTCAGGAAAAAACGCATACGCCCTTTTTGGCCAAGTGCATCATTGTGGACGTTCTGCCTCTTTTCCTATGCTTTCAATGCAATTCCAGTCTACCTCCTGAAATCGGTTTCCTGCAATTCTGCCCCACTTTCAAGTCCTCATGGCAGCCTTACTTCAGTATATTTTTGGACGATAGCTGTCATTTATAACTCTGCAGGTTTGTGAATTACAGTGCCCCTGAGCTCCTTTCTTCAACTCGCTTTCTTTTGAGCTGGCCGCAGCACCGCAGGATGTCTTCAGGCTCTAATCTGGTTCTGGCACGGCACGCTGAGCGTTTGGTTATTTCCTCTTCCTGGTGGGAAATGAGAGTTAAATTTGCCCATCCAGACACCTCCAGCTAGTTTCTCATTGGTTCTCGCTATTCCTGTTCATCTTCCGCAGAAATTGCAAACTGGGCCAAACAGGAGGTTAAAGGGACTGACTCTCCAAGTGGGGAGAGTG